>NW_028226756.1:0-26323 GCF_052327205.1 Somniosus microcephalus
TATTTATTTAATCTCCTCTTACTCGGCGAAAGATGAGTTTAAAAAAAAAAGAAGAGGCCTCCAGTTGCGCGGCCGCCTTGATGACAGCACGCATTCGCACGGCCCCCGTCACCCCGGCAACGGGGCACACCGGCGGTCTTGAAACCATGCATGCGCACAGCCCGCCACACCGTGATGCCAGCACGCATGAGTTTAAAAAAAATGAAGAGTCCGCCAGTTGCGCAGCCGCCTTGACGCCGGCACGCATGCGCACGGCCCCCGTGATGCCAGCACACAGCCTCGGGAGATCGCGGGGGGGGGCGAGCCTCGGGAAATCGCGGGGGGGGAGAGCCTCGGGAAATCGCGGTGGGGGGAGAGCCTCGGGAAATCGTGGGGGGGGAGAGCCTCGGGAAATCGCGGGGGGGGAGAGCCTCGGGAAATCGCGGGGGGGAGAGCCTCGGGAAATCGCGGGGAGAAAGAGCCTCGGGAAATCGCGGGGGGGAGAGCCTCGGGAAATCGCGGGGAGGGAGAGCCTCGGGAAATCGCGGGGGTGGAGAGCCTCGGGAAATCGCGAGGGGGGAAGAGCTTCTCTGTTCCCCCCCCAGTCTCTCTCTGTTCCCCCCCGTCTCTCTGTTCCCCCCTCCCCCCAGTCTCTCTCTGCTCCCCCCCGTCTCTCTCTGTTCCCCCCCCAGTCTCTCTCTGTTCCCCCCCCAGTCTATCTCTGTTCCCCCCCCAGTTTCTCTCTGTTCCCCCCCTCAGTCTCTCTCTGCCGCCCCCCCACCCCCCCAGTCGCTCTCTCTCTCTCTTCCAACAAAAACATGCCCTCGAAAAAGCCTCGGCAACGCCGGGCTCACCCCAGCTCGTATATATATATTAACGGATACTTCTTTCTGTCTGTCTATCTGTCTGTCCTTCTCTCTGTCCTCATGTGTGCGTCTGTCCGGCTATGCGCTCGAAAGTTATAGAGCGTACCTATGCGCGCGTTCCCTCCGAAGAAAGCTTACGCTTTCGGGACGCTCGTAAGTGTATTTACTTTTCGGTCGGACGAAAACTGTTCGCGCCTCATGCAAAAAACCTTCAAAATTAAACTCATTATCTGCTACTTCGCATTGATTGACTGACGTCAAGGTTCCACCAATCCTGTGCCATCACGATTGACCAATCCTACAGTACAGTCCCCTGATGGTTGGCCAATCGGTGTGTGTGTGTGGGCGGGACTAATCGTTTTCATCTCAGGGATCTGGCAGCCATTGTTTCACTGCCATTACTTCAGCTTCCAGCTCAAACTACTCTGCTGATCCAGCTTTGAAAAAGTTAGTATCTCTTTTAATAATAACATAAGATTTACCAAAAACGTTTTATAAGTACTTTCACTTTCATCTTTCAAGGTATTAAAAGGTAGAAATGTTGCCCGACAGCAGATTGAGAGAGGGACACAGACAGGGCCCAAAAGCCTGGGACTCGATTTAAAATGTTGCCCGGCAGCAGATTGACAGAGGGACACAGAGAAAGGCCCGAAAGCCTGGGACTCGATTTAAACCACCCGGCCCAAAACAGCCCTGGCAAAGCTGGGCTCTCCCAGCTAGTATATTAATGATCTAGACGAGGGAACTAGATGTAATATCTCCAGGTTTGCAGATGACACAAAGCTGGGTGGGCGTGTGTGCTGCGAGGACGATGCAGGGAAACTCCAGTACGATTTGGACAGGTTGGGTGACTGGGCAGATGCATGGCAGGTGCAATATGTCGATAAATGCTTTGGTAGCAAAAACAGGAAGACAGGTTATTATCTGAACGGCAATAGATTGGGAAAAGGGTAAGTGCAACGAGACCTGGGTGTCCTTGTGCAGCAGTCACTGAAGGTAAGCATGCAGGTGCAGCAGCCGGCTAAGCAGGCAAATGGTAATCTGGCCTTCATAGCGACAGGATTTGAGTACAGGAGCAAGGATGTGTTGCTGCAGTTGTACATGGCCTTGGTGAGACCACACCTTGAGTATTGTGTGCAGTTTTGTTCGCCTTATCTGAGGAAGGATGTTCTTGCCATGGAGGGAGTGCAGCGAAGATTCAGCAGACCGATACCTGGGATGGCAGGAATGAAGTATGAAGAGAGATTGAGTCGATTAGGCTTATATTCGCTCGAGTTTATAAGAATGAGAGGGGATCTCATTGAAACTTATAAAATTCTAACAGGACTAGACAGACTAAATGCAGGAAGGCTGTTCCCGATGGTGGCAGAATCCAGAACCAGTGGTCACTGTCTAAGGATAAGGGGTATGCCAATTAGGAATGAGTTGAGGAGGAATTTCTTCACCCAGAGAGTGGTGAACCTATGGAATTCTCTACCACAGAAGACAGTTGAGGCCAATTCATTAAATATTTTCAAGCAGGTGTTAGATATATTTCTTAAGGCTGATGGGATCAAGGGATATTGGGAGAAAGCAGGGACAGGGTACTGAATATGGATGATCAGCCATGATCGCATTGAATGTTGGAGCAGGCTCGAGGGTCCCAATGGCCCACTCCTGCTCCTATCTTCTATGTATCTATGTATCTTCCTTGGTGAAGGCAGATACAAAGTACTAATTTAGCATCTCAGACATACCCTCTGCTTCCAGTTACATTACGTTCAATACCACCTATCTTTGTGTCATTGGAAAAATTGGATATGTGGCTTGTATATGTGACTTATTAAGAAGATGAAAACCCTGGAAATAAGGGGAAAATAGTGGTATTGGTACAACATTGGCTGAGTGACAAGAAGCAAATGGTGCAGGAGGATGGATATTTCTTCAGACTTTGAGGTTGTTTGCCGTGGCATTCCCCAAGGATCATTTTGGGTTCAATTACTCTTTCCATTTTTTATAAATGACGTAGACTCGGGTGTAGGGGCAGCATTGTATTGGCCCAGATTTTGTGCTTTTGATGATGGTGTATGCAAAGCGTACGCTGTCATAAGTCATCAGAAAGGCCCCTCTAGTTCCAGGTTTCCACATGCACTGTGCATGGGCAAAACACGGAACCTGCGATCTGTCAAGGCTCTCCTTAACAGATCTACTGCACTGACTCAAAAATCACTTTCACTGCTGCAGATTTGGGGTATTTGTGCAACTACTGCCCAGCAGATGCCCACAAAACCCTTACACCTGGTAAAATCAGGCACAGGATCATATCACTGGAAGACCTCACCCTTGCCACAGAAATCCATTTGCCACAGTTTTGCCCAGTCACTTGTTCTATTAATATCTCTTCATAATGTGATGCTTCTATGTACATTGCTTACAATACCACCTATCTTTGTGTCTTTGGCAAACTTTGATATGTGGATTGTTAAGAAGATGGAAGCGAATGGAAGTAAGAGGAAAGTGGCGATCTGAATACAACATTGGCTCAGTGAAAGCCAGCAAATTGTGGGAGTGAACGGATGTTTTTCAAACTGGAAATTTGTTTGCCATGATGTTCCCCAATGGTTCGTTTAGGGTCCATTTCTCTCTTCAATTTGTATAAAGGACATAGACTCGGGTATACGGAGCAGACTTATAACGTTTGCAGATGAAACAAAACTTGTCAAAGTAGTAGTTGGTGATGAGGACAGGTATATGCTTCCAGATGCCATAGACAGGATGGTGAAATTGGCAGATGAGGTTCAATGCGGAGAAGTGTGAAGTGATGCACTGTAGGTGGACCAATATGGAAAGGCAGTACACTATAAAAGGTACGGTCCTGAACAGTGTAGATGAGCAGAGAGACTTTGTTATCCATATCCACAAATCCTTAAAGGTGGCAGGGCAAGCTGATAACGTGGTTAAAATGCATACGCGTTACTTGGGTTTATAACCAGAGGAAAGAAACAAAAAGCAAAGAGATCATTCTAGAACTTTATAAATCACTGGTTATGCCTCAGCTGGATTACTGTGGACAATTCTAGGCACCACACTTCAGGAAAGGTGTCAAGGCCTTAGAAAGTCTACAGAGGAGATTTCTCAGGATGTTACTAGGGATGATGGGGTTCAGTTAGGATGAGATTTTCGAAACTTTAGGACTGTTCTGCTTGGAACAGAGAAGGTTCAAAGGTCACTTGGTAGAGGTTTTCAAGATGATGAGAGGTTTTGATAGAGTAGATAGAGTAAAGCTATCCCCTCTGGCGAGTGGTTCAAGAACTAAAGATATTGCCTAGCTTTAGACACTAGTGAACCCCCAGTCAAAGTGCAGCATAAAAAGGCTGAGCCTTATCCCAGAAATTAAACGGAACTCAATAGCTGGTTAGACTCTCATGTTGAAAGGTCCTGAATTGATGGGATTCTCAATGAACCTACTAACCTTTACAAACATTTATGAAGCTTCCTGTTTTATTCCGTCTTGGAAAATAAGGTGTTTGTCCTTTGAACCCAGCGACCTTTTTGGCTTTACAGTTAGTGTGGTGCTGATCCGACTTTGCTCTCTCCACCATCCTGAGATAATGCTCAGTCCAACACTCTGTTAATACAAATATGATTCATATTAAATGTAGAATCTGTTACTCGAAAACAATTGGACTAATTTTTCGATGATGAATATATTAAATTTGAATTTATTTACAATTAATATTTGGTTGAATTCCTTACTTTAATATTAAGTAGTTCTTTTCTTTCCTTGCCCCTACTTTTAGGGACTATACTCACTGACAATATCTGCTGCCAACTCCAGCTCCGCCCACAGTAACACATCACTGATGGGGCGTAAGCAGGGGCCAAACCTGTCTCCAGGTGACATCACAAAGGAGCCAGGAGCCAATCACACAGCAGCCAGTAACAATGTCACAAAGCAGCTCGAGCTCCGCCCAGTCAAGGTGTCACAGGGTCACATCACCATGCTCTGCTCCCAGTGCACAGCCTCACTGGGGATGAACACATGTTGTACTTTCAGTCCTGTCACCGACCCCGTTCTCATGTACTGAAATCCCAGGCAGGGAGCACAACCGCGCAAAACTGTCCCTTACGAATTCTCCGTCCCATCCTCCCAATATGAGAACCCATTATTCAATGGCCCAAATGCTCACCTTCAGATTTATACACCCCAAACACACCCTCACATAATATCAAGCACTGCGTCTCGCTCCTGGCACGGCAGTGAAAGGCAGTTTGAGGTCATGGTGCTTGGGTGAAGATATGACAACTGTGTTATAAAAGCAGTCTGTTCCCTTTAACAGGAGGGGGTGTACATTGTAGGGATCATCGGGGCTATCACTAGGTGTGGCCATTTGAGTAATAATTGGAGGGGAGATCATGGGCAATAATAGCTAAAACTCCACCTACAATATCCCATCAAACAATCGCAGTTCAGGAATGGCACGAGATATATGCAGAGTAAATCTACTTCCAATCAAACAATCCCAGGTCAGGTAGAGCATGGATTACAGACAGAGTAGAGCATTTTTGAAATGGCCATCAAACAGTCCCACATCAGTTCCAGCACGGAGTAGACACTGAGTAAAGCTCCCTCTCATCTGTCCCATCAAAAGCTCCCAGGGCATGTACAGCACAGGTTAGATAGAAAGTAAAGCTCTCTCTGAACTTTCACATCAAACGCACCCAGATTATGCATAGTATAGTTGAAATACAGAGTAAATTTCCCTCTGCAATGTCCCGTTATACATTCCCAGGGTAGGTATAGCTCGGGCAAGATAGAGCGCAAAGCTCCTACTGCACTGACCAATAAATCACTCCCAAGACAGGTACAGCACAGGTTAGATATTGAATAACGCTCCCTCTACACTGTCCCATAAAACACTCCCAGGTCAGGAACAGCACGGGTGAGAGACAGAGTAAAGCTCCCTCAAAACTGTCCCATCAAAGCCTCACAGGGCAGGTACAGCACGAGTTAGAAACAGATTAAAGTTCCCTTAATACAGTCTTATCAAAATCTCACTGTATAGTCGTTCATTAAGCACAGTGAACTCAAATACAGCATGTGACCAATGCAGCGTAAAGCTCCTCTTACACTACCCAATGAAGCTCACCATCTCACGTACAGCATGGTATGAATTCAGGACAGAAATCCCTGCTCACATAAGCATCACGCACTCCCAGGTGAGGTATAGGCGAGCTTTACAAACCAGTGAATCCCCAGATCTGCTCTGTGAAACAAGCGACATTTTTCTAGTCCTAGGTAGTGTGGTGCTGATTGGATTTTGCTCTCTCCATCTTCCTGAGATTTTGCTCACTCCAAGAATATTTTAATATAAAAATGATTTATATTAATTCTAGAATCTGTTACTCGAAAACAATGGGGCTAATTTGCTGTTTATCTATTATTTTTAATATATTTACAATTAAGGGTATTTGTTTGAATTATTTACTTAAATATTAATTAGTTCTTTCCTTTCCTTGCCCCTATTTTTAGGGGCTATGCTCACTCACAATATCTGCTGCCAACTCCAGTTCCGCCCACAGTAAAACACCACTGATGTTGCGTAACCAGGGGTGGAAACCTGTCTCCAGGTGACCTGTGAGGAGTTGGCAGCAGAAGCAGCGGAGGCATAGATACAGTGAATTCCAAAAGAACAGCAATAAAAAGGAGTGACGTCACAGGACAGCAGGTAAGTGATTGGTGGGTGAGTATTAATTTTTTTTCCCTAACTTAACTAGATAAACAAATTAATATAAATATAAATAATCATTTGAATAAAGACTTTAACTACGAAAGCGAGAGAAGCGGCCGGATGCAAAGTTTGGGCTGACTTTTAAGACTTTAAGGGGATAAAATTCGTCCACTTAGCAGCTACAGTTAGCACCAGTAGATGGTGCTAATGGGGTGCTAGAACAGTATCGCTGGGGCGAGACAGCTGCAATGCCACACGCCAAATCCACCATACCCATCCCGTAGTGCTATCTGTAAGATGTATTGGCAGGAACATCAACGCCAAGTAGATCGTGACATCAGTAAGTGAGCAACGCTCACTGACAGCCCGATTTGCAACATTGATACTCGCCACTTACCTCACCACCTGGAGTAAACACTGACAGGGAGAGCTGCCGTGCAGCACAAGGAAGCATGCTCCAGGGACGGTATTTGAAGAGATCATCAGTAATTACTCGCAGCTGTCAGGTTCGTGCAGTTTCAGTGGTTGTTTATTAGTTTCACACTTTGCAACAGTTTCATTCAGTTATTTCAAGGTTCTTTTGTATCAGGACTCTTCTGGCAACTAAATGGTAACTCAATGTATTCTTCAAATTCAAACTGCTACACTTGGTAATATTAATGGGGGATGTACTGACATGCCACCTCTCCCTCCAGGATCTACGGCAGAGGGAGCGTAGCCAATGAGAAATACGGGAACATCTGTGCAGAGAGATGAGGAGAGACATCAGGGCTCTCACCAGGAGGCCTTTCCCTCTGAAGGTATTCCAACAGCACTTCTACCTTCAATGAAGTGAGCAGTGTATTCGATATCACTGCTTCACCAAGGAGGTGATCAGAGAACTCTGCCAACTCCACCAAACAGACCTCGAGCCTCACACAAGAATGGCTTAAACCCCAGGTCCCTTTGCTCGCAACATCTCCATCACTCCAGCCCTCTTCCAGGCTAAATCACAGCACAAAGCTGAAATGACAGACACCACAAAAGAAAGGAAAATGATGTAATACATTTATCAAAGAGTATTGGGCACATATTTATATCAAAAATATTTAGATTTCACCCTTATGCAATCCCTTACTGCATGTCGTTAGTGTACCTTTTCCTGCTCCAGTGCTCCTGTGAAGTGTTGGCCCAGTGGCTGCAGCACAGCTGATGGAAGGCTGCTGAGTGTCCGTGCGGGAGACTTCAGATGGCTTTGCATGACTTCCTCGACCAGCTCTGGGCCAGTAAGGCCCGGCTGTAGACTGCATCACCTCAGCATGGGTGACAGCATTCTGGACTGGCTGGATGACAGGCAGCAACAAGGGTAATGGTGGAGTGGCAGTGGTGGGAGCAGGATGCTGTCATCCTGAGAGAGGACAGCAGGTTCCTGCTCCACTGACTCATTGCCACTCCCCAGGACAGCACTTTAGCATCCCTAGTAATCTGTTGCAGTACAGATTGCTGGCCTGCTGCGACACCGTGAAATGGTGGTAGACCCAGCCATGATGGCAGCAGTCAGAGCTTCCGTGGCATCAAGATGAGTCTGCATGAGAGCAATCTGAAATTGGATGCCACCAAGCATAGACTCCATTATAGCACTAAGACTTTGCATTGCTTCTGCCTGTGCTGCAATGGAAGCTGCCAGCTCACCATTCACACGTGGCTTCAGGTCTGGGTCGCCATAGTCTCTCTGGGAGCCTATTATCCTTTGCAGACGGGAAATGATGGGTTCCATGGTGTGCACAGAGCCTTGTGCAATGTTGCAGGTGGATTCCTGCACAATCCTTACCATTGCCAAGAGACTTTCGAATCTAGCCTCTCTGTGTGCATGCCAATCACCCTTCTTCTAAAGGCCTCCCCATCGACGAACTCATCTGAGTCCTGTGCAGCAGAACCCATGCACAAAATTACTCTCCGGTGCATCACCATGTGCAGATCCCACTTCTATGCTAACCTCTAAAGAACGCATAATGCCAGCATCTGAGCTGGTGTCTGCGAGTGACTGATGCAGTGACACGGTGTGCTCTTCCTCCTCCTCAGGAACAGATTGCTCATTATCTGAAAGCATAAAGACACAAGAGTCGGATTAAGGTGAAGGGAAGGGGCAGGAAGGGAGAAATTAATGCATACAGCATGGTCAGCTGGAAAGTACGATCTGCTTGTGGGGTGAGGGGGATGTGGGATGTGAGAAGGAGGAGCAGGGATGAACATACCATTGTTTTCCCCAAGGGTGTCAACACAGCCTGTGGTCACAGCGCCCACCACCTGGTGCACAATGATTTGCAGCTCTCAATTCTTCAGCGCAGACAGTGGTTGGGTGTCGGCTTCTCCCCCGCCTGTTCGCAACTGCTCCCTCCTCTTGTGTGCCACCTTGGCCTGTAAGGGAATGGAAGGTGCATGAGCGAGTGTGGAGCAATGTGTTCGGGTGATGTGCCTACCATAGTTGAATAGCTGTCATTGTCTGCAAGGTGTGAGATGTGGATGTGGGTGTGGGTGTTGGTAGGTAGAGATTGTTGGTGGGTGAGTGTTGGGGTGTGGTGCTTTGGCCAGTGTGTCACGATTGTGGTGCAGATGGTGGAAAATAGCATTTGTTGAAGCATTCACTCACCTTGACTGCCCGAGTGAGTTTGTTAAATTTCTTTCTGCACTGTTTCTGGGTCCTGCGACCACCACAGTGCTGACCGAAACGTGCTGCAATACCTCCCTCCAATGGTGCAGAAGTCTTGTGACGAGGGCCTCTGCCACTTGCCGGGTAGAACACCGCGCTCCGTCTCTCAACAGTGAAGACAAATGCTTCATCGGAGAACATGCAGGCTCTCTCCCTGGTTCTTGGACCTGCCACGAGCATACCTAGTTCAGTCCTCCAGTACCTTCTCCTTGTTCTACTGCTGCTTACTGATGCAGCTGTACAGCCAGCAATGTTGAGAATGAGGTGCTGCTGCATCAATACACCGCCCCTTTAAGTAGTGAAAAAAGCCTGTGGCAATGATGAGTTGCGATTAGATTGCACCCGATATTGGTTCACCCTTTAAGTGTTTCGCTAATGAGCTTGGGTTTCAAGACTTGATTTAGGACTCCAATCATTTTATTGAGCAGTGAGCATGAATTTTCCTGTTGTCTAAAGCATTTGTACATGGCATTAATTCTCAACAGGGATATTTTGTAAGACAAGGAACTAGTGAAGTACAACTAGACCTGCATGTTCTGAAACAAGTTGATTGAAGCCTTGCTTTAAGATCAAATCAAGTGCGTAGTGAGATTTATTACGTCAGACCCCACTGTTTCTAGTCTCTCACCAGTCAGAAAGTATTCCGATCTATCCTGTTAGGTCCTGTGTGGATGAACTCACATTTTCTTAAACTTATAGGCATTTGCCAGAGTTTGCCCACTAAATTAACCTGTGAATATATCTTGTAATTTTATGTTTCCATCTACACTGTTTACAATGCCACATAGCTTTGCATACTCCAGAAGCTTAGAATGATAGAATCATAGAATGGTTACAGCACAGAAGGAGGCCATTCGGCCCTCCGTGCCCGTGCTGGCTTTCTGAAAGAGAACAGCAGCTAGTCCCACTCCCCCACCCTTTCCCCGTAGCCCTGCAGTTGTTTTTCCTTCAGGTACTTATCCAATTCCCTTTTGTAAGCTGTGATTTAGACTGCCTCCACCAGCATTTCAAACATTGAATTACCGATCCTATCCACTCGCTGCATAAAAAACTTTATCCTCATGTCGCTTTTGGTTCTTCTGCCAATCACCTTAAAGCTCTGTTATAAGATACATAAGAAATAAGAGCAGGAGTAGGGCATTTGGACCTTCCAGCCTGTTCTACCATTCAATTAGATAATGGTTGAGCTTCTGCCTAACCTCGACTTTCCTGCACTATCCCCATATCCCATGATTCCCTTAATATTCAAAAATCTATCAGTCTCTGTCTTGAATATACTCAACGACTGAGCCTCCACAACCCTCTTGTGTAGAGAATTGCAAATATTCACCACCATCTGAGTGAAGAAATTTCTCTTCATCTCAGTCCTAAATGGGCGACCCCTCATTCTGAGACTGTGACCCGCGGTTCTAGACTCCCCAGCCAGGGGAAATATTCTCCGTGCATCTACACTGTCAAGACCTGAAAGAATTTTGTATGTTTCAATGAGAGCACCTCTCATCCTTCTAAACGCCAGAGAATATAAGCCTAGTCTACCCAATCTGTCCTCAGAGGACAACAGCCCGACCCGAGGAAACAGTCTCGTGAGCCTTCGTTGCACTCCCTCTACAGCAAGTATACTTCCTTAGGCAAGGAGACCAAAACTGAACAAAATACTCCAGGTGTGGTCTCACGAGGGCCCTATATAATTGCAGAAAGAGGTGGTTATTCTTATACTCATACCCACTTGTAATAAAGGCCAACATACCATTTGCATTCCTAATTGCTTGCTGTACCTGTATGGTAACTTTCAGTGATTCTTGTACAAGGACACCCATGTCCCTCTTAACATCAACATTTCCCAAACTCTCACCATTTAAAAAATGCACTGCTTTTCTATTTTTCCTGCCAAAGTGGATAATTTCACATTTCTTAGCCTATCTATAGCCCCTTGCAGCATCCTTGCATCCGCCTTACAACTTACCTTCCCACCCAGCTTTGTATCATCAGCAAATTATGATACAATAATTAATTACAAGAGCAGAACAACAAATGGCGAGCAAGCAGTACATCATGTTTCCTCCAAGAAGCCCCGTTCAAGCTGATCAAACTTGTTATGCTTCATGGGATATTGTTACAGTGAAAGAACATCCGACTCTCCACGGGAGCATACTAACTATTGGAGGGAAAAGATTCTACACTTATGCTATTCGGCTGCCTTATGCTGCACAAACTATAACAATATTCCACCAAGCTGTTGCCTCACTTGACATGTTTACATCACGTTCTCATCCTTTAGGCCTCGAACTTTCCCCATAAGCATTGTTTATTGTATATTAATGCGTGGGACAATCTTTTGCTTTTAATGTGGTATCTGGTGTCTTACCTGCTAGTCCCATATCCAGGTATGGACAATCTCTTGATCTGGGTGTTTATCATTCTCTTTCTTTGAGTTTCCAAGCTGTCTTTTGTTCACACCAAGAGACAAGATTCACCTACCCCTTTCCTCCCATTCGACTGGAACACGTATGAGTCTTTAAATATTGTAACATTAATAAAAAAATAATTTGTAGAATTGTAATGTAACTGTAGCTGCATACATGATGAATTGTCATTGTTTAACAACAACAGGAAGTGTATTGTGAAACGGTGATAACTGCAGGCATCAGGAATGGCAAAATAATAAAAACTGCAGATATGTCCCATTGTGATACATTGATCACCACAGACACGGGGAATTGTAATATATTAAAAACTACAAGTATGCCAAATGTAATATTGATCACACAGACAAGGGGAATTGTAACATATTAAAACGATGTTAAAACTACGTCAAAGGTTGTAATCTCTGGATTACTCCCGGTTCCATGTGCTAGTGAATATAGGAATAGGAGGATAGAGCAGATGAATGCGTGGTTAAAGAATTGGTGCAGGAGGGAGGGCTTTAGTTTCCTGGATCACTGGGCCTGCTTCTGGGGAAGGTGGGACTTGTACAAGTCGGACGGGTTGCACCTGAATCAGAACGGGACAAATATCCTTGCGGGGAGGTTTGCTAGCACTGTTCGGGGGGGTTCAAACTAAAATGGCAGGGGGTTGGGAACCTGAGCAGGGAGACAGAGGAAAGGGAACAGGGATAAAAGCAAAAGATAGGAAGGAGAAAAACAAAAGCGGCAGTCAAAGAAATCAATGGTTTAAATCAAACGTGGCCACAGTAAATAATAATTCTAATAGGTCTAAGAGCGTTAAAAGAACAAGCCTGAAGGCTTTGTGTCTTAATGCGAGGAGCATTTGTAATAAGGTGGACGAATTGGCTGTGCAAATAGAGGTAAATGAATATGATTTGGTTGGGATTACAGAAACGTGGATCAAGGATGGCCAAGACTGGGAACTCACCATCCAGGGGTATTCGATATTCAGGAAAGATAGGCAAAAAGGAAAGGGAGGTGGGGTAGCATTACTGGTTAAAGAAGGGATTTATTCAATTGTAATGAAGGATATTACCTCTGATGATGTGGAATCTGTATGGGTAGAATTGAGAATGACTAAAAGGAAAAATACATTAGTGGGAGCGGTATCTAGACCTCCCAACAGTAAGGCGGAGGTTGGGGATGGCATTACAAGGGAAATTAAAGAAGCGTGCAATAAGGGCACAGAAGTCATCATGGGTGACTTTAATCTACATATAGATTGGGCCAACCAAATTATGAACAATACTGTGGAGGAGGAATTCCTGGAGTGTTTACGGGATGGTTTCCTGGACCAATATGTCGAGGAACCAACCAAAGATCAGGCCATCTTAGACTGGGTATTATGTAACGAGAAAGGCTTAATTAGCAATCTTGTTGTACGAGGCCCCTTGGGTCGGAGCTATCATAATATGATCGAATTCTTCATTAAGATGGAGAATGAAGTAGTTGACACAGAGTCTAGGGTCCTCAATTTAAATAAAGGAAACTACGATGGTCTGAGGAGCGAGTTGGGTAGGATTGATTGGGGAATGGCACTCAAAGGGTTGACGGTGGATAGGCAATGGCAAACATTCAAAGACCGAATGGCTGAGCTACAGAATTTCTTCATCCCAGTTTGGCATAAAAATAAAACAAAAAAGTGACTCAAGCATGGCTAACAAGGGAAATTAGGGAAAGCATAAGATCCAAGGAGACGGCATATAAATTGGCTAGAAAAAGCAATAATCCTGAGGATTGGGAGCAGTTTATGATTCAACAAAGGAGTACAAAGGGATTAATTAAGAAAGGAAAAATAGAAAATGAGAGTAAGCCAACAGGGAACATAAAAACTGACTGTAAAAGCAGTTATAGACATGTGAAGGGAAAAAAATTGGTGAAGTCAAGTGTAGGTCCCTTGCAGTCAGAATCAGGGGAATTTATAATGGTAAACAAAGAAATGGCAGAACAACTAAATTCATACTTTGGTTCTGGCTTCACAAAGGAGGACACAAATAACCTCCCAGAGATGCCGGGGAACATAGAGTCCGATGAAAGGGTGGAACTGAAAGAAATCAGTATTTCTAGGGAAATGGTGTTAGGAAAATTGATGGGACTGAAAGCCGATAAATCCCCAGGGCCTTATAATCTACATCCCAGGGTACTTAAGGAAGTGGCCCTAGAAATAGTAGATGCATTGCTGGTCATCTTCCAGAACTCGATAGACTCTGGAACAGTAACCATGGATTGGAGGGTAGCTAATGTTATCCCACTGTTCAAAAATGGTGGTAGAGCAAAAACGGGGAATTATAGACCGGTAAGCCTGACATCGGTAGTGGGGAAAATGCTAGAGTCTATTATAAAAGATGTAATAGCAGAGCACTTGGTAAGCAGTAACATGATTGGACAAAGTCAACATGGATTTGCAAAAGGTAAATCATGCTTGACTAATCTACTTGAATTTTTTGAGGATGTAACTGGTAAAATCGGTAAGGGAGAACCAGTGTATGTGGTGTAGTTGGACTTTCAGAAGGCTTTCGATAAGGTCCCACATAAGAGATTAGTGTGCAAAATAAAGGCACATGGGATTGGGGGCAAGGTATTGACTTGAATAGAGAACTGGTTGGCGGACAGAAAGCAAAGAGTTGGAATAAATGGGTCATTTTCCGAGTGGCAGGCAGTGACTAGTGGGGTACCGCAAGGATCGATACTAGGACCTCAGCTGTTTACAATATATATTAATGATCTGGACGCGGGAATTGGATGTAATATCTCCAAATTTGCAGACGACACAAAGCTGGGTGGGAGGTTAAGCTGTGAGAAGGATGTCGTGAAACTCCAGTACGATTTGGTCAGGTTGGGTGATTGGGCAGAAAAATGGCAAATGCACTATAATGTGGATAAATGTGAGGTTATACACTTTGGTGGCAAAAACATGAAAGCCGATTATTATTTGAATGGCAATAGATTGGGAGCAGGGGAGGTGCAAAGAGACCTGGGTGCTCTTGTGCACCAGTCGCTGAAGGTAAGCATGCAGGTGCAGCGGGCGGTTAAGAAGGCAAATGGTAAGTTGGCCTTCGTAGCAAGAGGGTTCGAGTACATGAACAAGGATGTCTTGCTACAGTTGTACAGGGCCTTGGTGAGACTGCACCTTGAGTACTGTGTGCAGTTTGGTCGCCTTACCTCAGTTCTTGCCATGGAAGGGGTGCAGCGAAGATTCACCAGGCTGATACCTGTGATGGCAGGAATGACGTATGAGGAGAGATTGTGTTGATTGGGCTTTTACTCACTGGAGTTTAGAAGATTGAGAGGGGATCTCATCGAAACCTATAAAATTATGTCAGGCCTGGACAGACTAGATGCAGGATGGATTTTTCTGATGGCCGGGGAGCCCAGAACCAGGGGTCATAGTCTGAGGATAAGGGGTAAGCCATTTAGGACTGAAATGAGGAGGAATATCTTCACCCAGAGAGTGGTGAACCTGTGGAATTCTCTGCCACAGAGGGCGGTGGAGGCCAGTTCATTAAATATTTTCAAGAAAGAGTTGTATATATTTCTTAAGGCTAAAGGGGTCAAGGAATATGGGGAGAAGGCAGGGACAGGATATTGAAATTGGATGATCAGCCATGATCTCATTGAATGGCGGAGCAGGCTCAAAGGGCCGAATGGACTACTACTGCTCCTATCTTCTATGTTTCTATCCAATTGTAATATTGAACACACAGACATGGAAAATTTGAAATATATTAAAAACTAAAGGTATATCCAATGTAATATTAATCACCCGCTAACAAGGGCCTGAATGAAAGTCAGCAGATGAACTGTGTTTATTTGAGGTTTTGTCGTGAGTGAGCGAGCCTGGGGAATAATTTGAAACATTCTGTTACATGGTAATGTTGGGCCGTCTTACCTTGCTAGGTTCCTTGTCCCGGACAAGCCCAGTGTCACTCTCGTCTCTGATGATCGTAGTTTCAATATCCACACCAAGTGTTTGTGCACATAATTGGACATGACTGAATGAGTGTTGCATTGTTGGGTGTGCCGTCTGTCGAACAGAAAACGCAATAAACTTCACCTCTGCCTCGGCAGGTGGAAGGGAAATAACCACGGCTCTTTTGCAGGAAGAGCAGGGAGCTCCTACTCGTGCCTTTGTGCTGATTGAGAGGCCTGGAATAATGATCCAGAGACTTACGTTCAAATTCCACCATGGCAGATGGGGAATGGAAATTGAGTTAATTAATTCAACCTGGAATATAAAGCTTGTATCCTGTAACTACCGGATTGTGTTAAAAACCATCAGGTTCACTAATGTCCTGTAGGGAAGGATATCTGCCGTCCTAACCTGGTAAAGCCTACAGTTGACTCCAGATCCACAGCAATGTGGTTGACTCTTAAATGCCCTCTGAGGTGGCCGAGCAAACCACTCAGTTGCATCAAACCGCTACAAAAAATTGAAACGTGGGAGTACCTTCACCACACGGAGCACAGCGCTTCAAGAGGGCGGCCACCACAACCGTCTGAAGGGCTAGCAGGGATGGCCAATAAATTCCGCCTACATCTCAGGAATGAATAAACGAATGACAATTACAGTTGAATTAAATGGTTATTGCTCTATAAAACGGTGCTTATTTCATGACTAAACGTTATTAGATTTTAAGTAAATAGTTGTAAAATTAACCCGAATTAATTATATTTTGTGTGTGGTAACAGAATGAAGGTTCTCGATGGTCTCCTGATCCAACTCCCTGCCTCGGCCGAGGGTTCATTTTAATAAACTGAGCGCGCTGTTTGTCTGGATTCATTTCACTGCTTGTTCAACACAGTCACCTGATTATTGTGGACTTGATTTAACAGGAAAATAAAAAAAAGATATTTCAGTCCTTTAAACGGAAACTGGAGTTTCATGAAATGACGTGTATATTCAAATTTTATAACATTTCCGATGTGTAAAGAAGGTGACTGTCAAATGTTTTCCATCGAATTCAGTATTTTAAAGGCAATTTAAATGGTCGGGGTTAACAGTAACAGATTTAGCTCTGGTGGTGTAAAAAATCCATTATTGGAATCGCAGTCTCATGGTTAGAAAAACTGGCTGAATATTCAGGGTCAATGTTCTGAAGTAAACTCCAAACATGTGATATTGGTTTTGTGACTTCCGTTGTCAGTTATTTTCAGTGAGTGATTTCTGTGTTGCCAGGGTAAAAGTCTGTCAGATCTCAGCACAAGAGGCCTTGGCTCCAATTTATATCCGAAAGACCGGGAAACATTCAGTGTAAACTCCTGTCTGTGTAGTCTGCAGTCCAGGAGTAGGAACATCTCCTGAATAATTTTAAGACAATGGCCACAATATTAAAATAAGATTCTAAAGCTGTTGTTTTGTTGCAGTATGTTATATAGATACAAATAATGCCTAATACATCCACTTGCCATGGTTTAATAATGCTTCTTATATTCATAAAGCCTATTTCAACCCCATTCTGTAAATGGAATATTGCTCCATGTGTTCACACATTTTCCAACATTTGGCCAGGTCCACCTGCCATTCTGGCCTATTCCAACAGATGCGATGAATTTACATTTCAGTTCATCAATTGAGATTGAGCAATGCCATCGAGATTCACCAGTGTTGAATTAATTCTTGTTTGTAAAGTACACTTTCTGTAAGATTCACATTTTCTGTTGGCCCAACTCATCTCCTGTTAAATTCATTTCCTGTTATACCTCAGAAATCAAAGTTCTAGCGAATCCTTTCACACGTCCAAATAGCAGTGGATCTGCTAGTTCTAATTACATGAGAAACGTTTATTCATGTTACAACTGTTTAGAGAGAGTCCTTAAGTGATAGATTCTGAAAATTGGTTCCAGATAATTAACACATGATAGAAATATCGGACAATACAAGATCATAGACCGATAGTAACAAGTGGAAGCCATTCAGTCCCTCAATCCTATTCCGCCAATAACTTTGGTGAGAACTGGCATTCGATAAAGTGCCACACAAGAAGTTATTAAACAAAACTTGGACTCATGGGATTTGGAGTAATATATTAGCATGGATTGAGGATTGGTTATCGGACAGAAAACAGACAGTTGGAATAGACAGGTCATTTCCTGTTGGCATGCTGTAACTCGTGGGGAACCGCAAGCATCAGTGCTTGGGCCACAGCTATTCACAATCTACATCAACGATTTGGATGAGGGAACAAAATGTAATATATTCAAGTTTGCTGACATTATAATGCTTTGTGGGAATGTAAGTTGTGAGGTGGATGCAAGGATGCTTCAAGGGGATTTAGACAGGCTATGTGATTGGGCAAGATCATGGCAAATGTAATATAATGTGGAAAAATGTGAAGTTAACCACTTTGGTAGGAAATATAGAAAAGCAGTGTATTTTTTAAATTTTGAGAGTTTGTGAAATGTTGGTGTTCAGAGGGACATGGGTGTCCCTTTACACAAATCACTGAAAGTTCAAATGCAGGCACAGCAAGCAATTAAGAAAGCAAAAGATTAGTTGTCAATTATTACAAGCGGATTTGAGCATAAGAGTGAATAAGTATTACTACAATTATGTAGGATCATCGTGAGACCACACCTGATGTATTGTGTACAGCAGTGGTTCCCAACCTGTGGTCCGTGGACCAGCAGTGGTCCGCGAGGGTACTGCAGGTGGTCCGTGAAAAAATGGTCCAACCCCCTAAAATAAACGTGTCTGTAGTCTCCACAGATGTTGAATGACCCGTCGTGTGGTTCCAGTGTTTTTATTGCTGTTTAAATCTGGGTTTTGGGCATGATCTGATGTAAGTGAAAACCTGCCGCGGATGGAGGGCGAATTGGTTTTCTGCAAGGAGCAAATCAACTGGGCCGAAAAATCAGCTACAGACAAATTCACCA
Organism: Somniosus microcephalus; assembly: GCF_052327205.1. Taxonomy (NCBI): domain Eukaryota; kingdom Metazoa; phylum Chordata; class Chondrichthyes; order Squaliformes; family Somniosidae; genus Somniosus; species Somniosus microcephalus. Next base: position 18,563 of record NW_028226756.1, read on the forward strand.
AAATATTTCCCACCTCACTACTGCACAACAGCAAGTGCTGCTCCACTCTAGCATATAAATCCAACTGGTGCTCCCTAAATTCAACAATCTTCACCTGTGTCTCCACTATGATACAACCGCAGGTGTGCATGTACTACAGAGTGTGGGTCTTTGACTGTGGGATTTATACAACAGCAGCGGCCAGTCCTCTTGCGTCATACTAAGTAAAACTAGTTGTCATAAATATAACATCCTCAATCATAAACCCAGTACGGAATTCAGGAAAACTTGTATATGCAAAGAGTGTTAGGAATGTGGAACGCAATACCACAGGTACCAGATATCAGTGAGTGGAGCAGAAAAACTTCAGCTTCGTGGCTTAGCTGGTCAAAGCAACTGTCTCAGAGAGCCTGGATTAGATAGCCAGCGGGGCATTTCAAAAAACAAAATATTATCTTATGATCCCACAGAGGATGGTTGCTTTTCGCCTGAAAGTGATACAATCCTTTGGGATGGAAACGGATAAAGGCTCATCACACGCACATCACAAATACATATTAAAGTCTGACTGTCATTCGGCGAACATGCTATCATTTAACATTTCCTCCAGTCTGCAACAGAAAGTTAGCGGTATATTAATGGCGTTTAAAACAAGTATTCATCGTGATACTGCCTTTAATTATAGGTTCGTGTAATTAATTTAATAAACTGCGCAACTGTTTTCAAAAATCTGACCGGAAATCAAACCTGTGCTCTGGTTGCACCAAATTCCAACCGCTGGCCCATCAAGGAATGCTCCGCACAGCAGCTGTGTGAACTGTAATTATACTGTGTGCATTCCCGCTGGATACAAATGTATTCCTGATTGTGTTCGATGTAAATGTTTATTATCTCCGCAAGCATGCAAACGAGACTCCAGGATGGTGTGTTGCCTCCCTGGTGCAAGGGTCAAGGATGTCTCAGAGCGGCTGCAGAACATCTTGGATGGGGGGGGGTGAACAGCCAGTTGTCGTGGTGCATATAGGTACCAACGATATAGATAAAAAACGGGATGAGGTCCTAAAAGCTGAATATAGGGAGTTAGGACGTAGATTTAAAAATAGGACCGCAAAGGTAGTAATCTCAGGAGTGCTACAAGTGCCACGTCCTAGTCAGAGTAGAAATAGAAGGCTATTTCAGATGAATACATGGCTGGAGGAATGGTGTGAGGGGGAGGGATTCAAATTCCTGTGACATTGGAACCAGTTCTGGGAGATGTGGGAACAGTTCAAACTGGATGGTTTGCACCTGAGCAGGGCCAGGACCAATGTCCTAGGGGGAGTGTTTGCTAGTGCTCTGGGGGAGGGTTTAAACTAAAATGGCAGAGGGTTGGGTACCTGAGCAGGTTTACAGAGGAAAGGGAAACAAGGATAAAAGCAAAAGATAGGAAGGAGAAAAACAGAAGTGGCAGTCAGAGAAATCACTGGTTTTAATCAAACATGGCCACAGTAAATAACAATTCTAATAGGTCTAAGAGCGTTAAAAAGACAAGCCTGAAGGCTTTGTGTCTTAATGCGAGGAGCATTCGTAAAAAGGTGGATGAATTAGCTGCGCAAATAAAGGAATACGAATAGGATATGATTGGGATTACGGAAACATGGCTCCAGGGTGGCCAAGGCTGGGAACTCAACATCCAGGGGTGTTCAATATTCAGGAAAGATAGCGAAAAAGGAAAGGGAGGTGGGGTAGCATTGCTGGTTAAAGAAGGGATTAACACAATTGTAAGGAAGGATATTAGCTCTGATGATGTGGAATCTCTATGGTTAGAACTGAGTAATACCAAGGGGCAGAAAACGTTAGTGGGAGTGGTATATACACCTCCAAACAGTAATGCGCAGGTTGGGGATGGCATTAAAAGGGAAATTAGAGAAGCGTGCAATAAGGCCACAGCATTCATCATGGGCGAATTTTATCGACATATAGATTGGGCTAACCAAATTAGTAAGAATACTGTGGAGGTGGAATTCCTGGAATGTTTACGGGATGGTTTCCTGGACCAATATGTCGAGGAACCAACCAGAGATCAGGCCATCTTAGACTGGGTATAATGTAACGAGAAAGGATTAATTAGCAATCTTGTTGTACGAGGCCCCTTGGGCAGGAGCGATCATAATGTGATCGAAATCTTCATTAAGATTGAGAATGATGAGACTAGGGTCCTGAATTTAAATAAGGGAAACTACGATGATCTGAGGCGCGAGTTGGGTAGGATTGATTGGGGAATGTCACTCAAAGGGTTTACGGTGGATAGGTAATGGCAAACATTCAAATAACGCATGGATGATCTACGTAATTTTTTCATCCCTGTTTGGCTTAAAAATAAAACAAAAAAGGTGACTCAACCGTGGCTAACAAGGGAAATAAGGGATAGCATAAGATCCAAGGAGAGGACACATAAATTGGCCAGAGTAAGCGGTAAACCTGAGGACTGGGAGCAGTTTAGGAGTCAACAAAGGAGGACAAAGAGATTAATTAAGAAAGGGATAATAGAATATGAGAGTGAGTTGGCTGGGAACATAAAAAACTGACTGTCAAAACTTTTATAGATATGTGAAGAGAAAAAGATTGGTGAAGTCAAGTGTAGGTCCCTTGCAGTCAGAATCAGGGGAATTTATAATGGGGAACAAAGAAATGGCAGACCAATTAAATATATATTTTAGTTCTGTCTTCGCAAAGGAGGACACAAATAACCTCCCAGAGATGTCGGGGAACATAGGGTGTGATGAAAGGGAGGAAATGAAAGAAATCAGCATTTGTAGGGAAATGGTGTTGGGGAAATTGATGGGATTGAAGGCCGATAAATCCCCAGGGCCTGATAATCTACATCCAGGGGTAATTAAGGAAGTGGCCCTAGAATTAGTAGATGCATTGCTGATCATCTTCCAACATTCGAAAGAATCTGGAACAGTACCCATGGATTGGAGGGTAACTAATGTTACCCCACTCTTCAAAAAAGTTGGTAGAGAGCAAACGGGGAATTACAGACCAGTAAGTCTGACATCGGTAGTGGGGAAAATGCTAGAGACCATTGTAAAAGATGGAATAGCAGAGCACTTCGAAAACAGTGAAAGGATCGGACAAATTCAAAATGGATTTACAAAAGGTAAATAGTGCTTGACTAATCTACTGGAATTTTTTGAGCATGTAACTAGTAAAATATATAAGGGAGAATCAGTGGGTGTGGTGTATTTGGACTTTCAGAAGACTTTCGATAAGGTCCCACATAAGAGATTAGCGTGTAAAGTTAAGGAACATGGGATTGGGGGCAAGGTATTGATTTGGATAGAGTACAGATTGGCAGACAGAAAGCAAAGTGTTGGAATAAATGGGTCTTTTTATGAGTGGTCCCTATATCCAGGGCTCTAATACCTATGGTCCCTATATCCAGTGCTCTTATATTCTCAGCCCCTATATCCAGGACACAAAAGACCCGTTGGAATAAACCGGTCTTTATCCGAGTGGCAGGCAGTGAATAGTGGGGTTTTGCAGGGAGTGTCCTTGGACCCCAGCTATTCACAATATATATTAATGATCTAGACAAGGGAACTAGATGTAATTTTTCAAAATTTTCAGATGACAAAAAGCTGGGTGGGCGTGTGTGCTTTGAGGAGGATGCCGAGAAACTACAGGATGATTTGGACAGGTTGGGTGATTGGGCAAAAGCATGGCAAATGCAAAATAACGTGGATAAATGTGAGGTTATCCTCTTTGGTGGCAGAAACAGGGAGGCAGATTATTATCTGCATGGCAATAATTGAGAGAAGGGGAAGTGCAACGAGACCTAGGTGTTGTTGTGCACGAGCAGCTGAAGGTAAGCATGCAGGTGCAGCAGGCAGTTAAGAAGGCAAATGGTATGTTGGCCTTCATAGCGAGAGGGTTTGAGTACAGGAACAAGGATGTCTTGCTGCAGTTGTACAGGTATTTGGTGAGACCACATCTTGAGTATTGTGTGCAGTTTTGGTCGGTTTATCTGAGGAAGGATGTTCTTGCCATGGAAGGAGTTCAGCGAAGATTCACCAGGCTGATACCTGGGACGGCAGGAATGACGCATGAGGAGAGATTGGGACGATTGGACTTGTACTCGCTGGAGTTTAGAAGAATGAGAGGGGATCTCATTGTAAATTATAAAATTCTGACAGGACTGGACAGAATAGATGCAGGAAGGATGTTCCCGATGGCCGGGAAGTTCAGAATCAGGGTTACAGTCTAAGGATAAATGGTAAGCTAATTAGGACAGAAATTAGGAGGAAGGCAGTAGACGCCAATACATTAAATATATTCAAGAAGGAGTTGGATATATTTCTTAAGGCTAAAGGGATCAAAGGGTATGGGGAGAAAGCAGGGACCGGGTATTGAATTTAAAGAAGCCATCCCCTATGGATAAGACCTGCGAATACACAGGATCTGCTCAGACAAGGAGGAACGCGATGGACACCTACAGATGCTGAAAGACGCCCTCGTAAGAACGGGATATGACGCTCGACTCGTCGATCGACAGTTCCGATGGGCCACAGCGAAAAATCGCATAGACCTCCTCAGAAGAGAAACACGGGACATAACCAACAGAGTACCCTTCGTCATCCAGTACTTCCCCGGAGCGGAGAAACTACGCCATGTACTTCGCAGCCTTCAACATGTCATCGATGATGACGAACACCTCGCTAAGGCCATCCCCACGCCTCCACTACTCACCTTCAAACAGCCGCCTAACCTCAAACAGACCATCATTCGCAGCAAATTACCCAGCTTTCAGGAGAACAGCGACCATGACACCACACAACCCTGCCACAGCAACCTCTGCAAGGCATGCCAGATCATCAACACAGATAGCTTCATCACACATGAGGACACCACCCACCAGATACATGGTACATACTCATGTGACTCGGACAACGTTGTCTCCCTCATACGTTGCAGGAAAGGATGCCCCGGAGCATGGTACATCACGAGACCATGCAGAGACTGCGACAATGGATGAACAGACACCATGCAACAATCGCCAGGCAGGAGTGTTCCCTCGCTGTCGGGGAACACTTCAGCAGTCAAGGACATTCAGCCTCCGATCTTCGGGTAAGCATTGTGCAAGGCGGCCTTTGAGACACACGACAATGCAAAATCATCGAGCAGAAACTGATAGCCAAGTTCCGCACCCATGAGGACGGCCTGAAACGGGATCTTGGGTTCATGTCATGCTACATGTAACCCCACCTGACGTAGGGTCATCTAGACTCGAGTCGTCATTGGCTTGTTCTCTCCACACAGATGCGGCCGGACCTGCTGTGATTTCCAGCAAAAAAAATGTTAATTGTCTGTTTTTTTGTTTTTATACAGACACCACCTCATTGCTTTTTGATGTAATGTTTTCCTGATTGACCTGTTTGGAAACCATTTACACCTTTGATTGCTGTGATTATCTCTCTGCCGAGGTGTGATAAATGGCAGTTAGAAAGATTACCTGTAAACATCTGACATTATTCTCTGACTATATAAGCTGTGTTTTTAAGCATCTCTCCACTTCACCTGACGAAGGAGCAGCGCTCCGAAAGCTTGTGATTTCAAATAAAGCTGTTGGACCATAACCTGGTGTTGTGTGATTTCTTACATTTGTCCACCCCAGTCCAACACTGGCTTCTCCACACCATGACTGTCTATAAGGTCAGAGGGATCACATCCAGCTATATATAGTGAGTGTATAAAAATCGCAATCATAAATTAAAATAATTAAGATCAAGACTCAAAAATTCAAAAATTAGAAGCATAAATCTGTCAAGAAAAACAATAAAACACCACAAGACCGTTTGAGACCAAGTACAGGATCATTTAATTCTTGAACATAAATAAAGGCAATTACAATGCTATGAAGACAGAGTTGGCAATCGTGGACTGGGAAAATAGATTAAAGGGCAAGTCGTTAGAAAAACAGTGGCTGTCAATTAAGGAGATTTTTCATAACTCTCAGGAAAGGTTTATTTCAGTGAGAAAGAAAGAATCTACGAGAAGGATGAATGATCAGTGACTAACTAAGGACGTGAAGGATGCTATGAAATTGAAGGAAATTCTGCTGATGATACAAAGCTAGGTGGGACTGTAACTGTTAGGAGAACACAAAGAGTCTGTGTAAACAGTAACCTGGGGAAGGTATTCTGTAACATCATAAACAAAAGACTTATAAACTTCCTTGAGGAGCACAATGTCTTGAGTAAAAGCCAAATTGGATTCCTGCCAAACTATAGAACATCAGGTCATATCTTCACCCGACAGACCCTAATTGACAAACACGTTCACCATAACAAAAGCTAAATCTACGCATGCTTTATAGATTTCCAGAAGGCTTTTGACTCCATCTGGCATGACGGTTTATTCCTGAAACTTATCGAAAGCGGGGTAGGGGGAAAAACATATGATGTAATTAAATCAATGTATACAAACAACAAATGTGCAGTTAAAATTGGAGACAAACAAACAAAATACTTCCCACAGGGGCGGGGGGTGATGCAGGGCTCGCCAATCTCACCGACACTCTTTAATATTTACATAAATGCATTGGCAAAACTACTTGAACAATCTACAGCACCCGGCCTCACCCTATATGAATCCAAGGTTAAATTCCTCCTCTATGCAGACGACCTGCTTCTGCTGTCACCAACTAAGGAGGGTCTACAGCAGAACCTGGATCTGCTGGAGTCGTACTGCCAGACTTGGGCCCTGACAATAAATCCCAAAAAAACCAAAGTCCTTGTGTTCCAGCAAAGACCCAGACAGCAGGGACCCAAAATAAATTTCACACTAGGAACAACCAAAATTGAACAAACCACTAACTACACATACTTGGGCTTAAAAATCAGTTCTACGGGAAACTTCAAACTGGCTGTGAATGAACTGAAAGAGAAAGCAAGAAGGGCTTTCTATGCCATTAAAAAATCAATCCAAATAGAAATCCCAAATAGCAGTTGGCTAAAAATTTTCAAATCAGTAATTGAACCAATTGCACTCTATGGCAGTGAGGTATGCAAAATGGGACAAACACCCAATTGAGATCCTACATGCAGAATTCTGTAAAAGTATCCTCCGGACTCAAAGGAAAACAGTAAACAATGCATGCAGGGCGGAACTAGGCTAATATCCATTAATAATCACTATCCAAAAAAGAGCCACCAAATTTTGGAATCACCTACAAATGAGCAACCCCCAATGCTATCACTACGACGCCCTGAAATGCCAAGAGCTGACCATAAAGAAGAATACCCTCAGTCAACTAGTCCTGGGACTCAGTGAAGTAACTACTAACACTACTAACAATAACCAGCCCCAGGACAGTGACAGCATAACACAAATAATTCGACCCAACACAATCGTCGCTGAGCAAAAGGAAAACCCAAAGCAAACTCAATTGCTACTTGGCCCTAAACAGACCATACAACATAGCTGATTACCTGACCATGGTAAAGGACAGCAAACTGAGAAAAATCCTGACAATGTACAGACTTAGTGAACATAGCCTGGCGATCGAAAAAGGTAGACACAGGCAGACCCGGCTACCAAGAGAGGACAGGATATGCTCTCACTGCAGTCAGGGAATGTTGGAGACAGAGATGCACTTCCTCACAGCTTGTAGAAAATATCAGGGCATAAGGGAGAATTTCTACCCAAAATTTACAAAAATATGCCCGGAATTCAGAAAATTGAATGACGACCAAAAACTCACATACCCACTAGGGGAAGAGAGAAGTTGCATAACACTAG
>NW_028226757.1:0-26315 GCF_052327205.1 Somniosus microcephalus
CGCACTGTCGGAGGGGCGGTACTGAGGGAGTGCCGCACTGTCGGAGGGGCAGGGCTGAGGGAGCGCCGCGCTGTCGGAGGGGCGGTACTGCGGGGGCGCCACACTGTCGGAGGGGCAGTGCTGAAGGAGCGCCGCACTGTCGGAGGGGCGGTACTGAGGGAGCGCCGCACTGTCGGAGGGGCGGTACTGAGGGAGCGCCGCACTGTCGGAGGGGCGGTACTGAGGGAGCGCCGCACTGTTGGAGGGGCGGTACTGAGGTAGCGCCGCACTGTCGGAGGGGCGGTACTGAGGGAGCGCCGCACTGTGGGCACTACTGAGGGAGCGCCGCACTGTCGGAGGGGCAGTACTGAGGGAGCGCCGCACTGTCGGAGGGGCAATACTGAGGGAGCGCCGCACTGTAGGAGGGGCGGTACTGAGGGAGCGCCGCACAGTCGGAGGGGTAGTACTAGGGGAGCGCTGCACTGTCGGAGGGGCAGTACTGAGGAAGCACCGCACTGTCGGATGGGCAGTACTGAGGGAGCGCCGCACTGTCGGAGGGGCAGTACTGAGGGAGCGCCGCACTGTCGGAGGGGCAATACTGAAGGAGCGCCGCACTGTAGGAGGGGCGGTACTGAGGGAGCACCGCACTGTTGGAGGGGCGGTACTGAGGGAGCGCCGCACTGTCGGATGGGCAGTACTGAGGGAGCGCCGCACTGTCGGAGGGGCAGTACTGAGGGAGCGCCGCACTGTCGGAGGGGCAGTACTGAGGGAGCGCCGCACTGTCGGAGGGGCAGTGCTGAGGGAGCGCCGCACTGTCGGAGGGGCAGTACTGAGGGAGCCCCGCACTGTCGGAAGGGGGCGGTACTGAGGGAGTGCCGCACTGTCGGAGGGGCAGTACTGAGGGAGCCCCGCACTGTCGGAGGGTTGGTATTGTGGGAGCGCCGCACTGTCGGAGGGGCAGTACTGAGGGAGCTTCGCACTGTCGGAGGGGGCAGTACTGAGGGAGCGCTGCACTGTCAGAGGGGCAGTACTGAGGGAGCGCCCGCACTGTCAGAGGGGCAGTACTGAGGGAGCGCCGCACTGTCGGAGGGGCAGTACTAAGGGAGCGGCGCACTGTCGGAGGGGCAGTACTGAGGGAGCGCCGCACTGTCGGAGGGGCGGTACTGAGGGAGCACCGCACTGTCGGAGAGGCGTACTGAGGGAACACCGCACTGTCAGAGGGGCGGTACTGAGGGAGCGCCGCACTGTCGGAGGGGCAGTACTGAGGGAGCCCCGCACTGTCGGCGGGGGGCGGTACTGAGGGAGTGCCGCACTGTCGGAGGGGCAGTACTGAGGGATCCCCGCACTGTCGGAGGGTTGGTACTGTGGGAGCGCCGCACTGTCGGAGGGGCAGTACTGAGGGAGCGTCGCACTGTCGGAGGGGCAGTACTGAGGGAGTGCCGCACTGTCGGAGGGGCGGTACTGAGGGAGTGCCGCACTGTCGGAGAGGCAGTACTGAGGGAGCGCCGCACTGTCGGAGGGGCAGGACTGAGGGAGCGCCGCGCTGTCGGAGGGGCGGTACTGAGGGGGCGCCACACTGTCAGAGGGGGCGGTACTGAGGGAGTGCCGCACTATCGGAGGGGCAGTACTGAGGGATCCCCGCACTGTCGGAGTGTTGGTACTGTGGGAGTACCGCACTGTCGGAGGGGCAGTACTGAGGGAGCGTCGCACTGTCGGAGGGGCAGTACTGAGGGAGTGCTGCACTGTCAGAAGGGCAGTACTGAGGGAGCGCCGCACTGTCAGAGGGGCAGTACTGAGGGAGCGCCGCACTGTCGGAGGGGCAGTACTGAGGGAGCGCCGCACTGTCGGAGGGGCGGTACTGAGGGAGCGCCGCGCTGTCGGAGGGGCAATACTGAGGGAGCGCCGCACTGTCGGAGGGGCGGGTACTGAGGGAGCGCCGCACTGTCGGAGGGGCGGTACTGAGGGAGAGCCGCACTGTCGGAGGGGGCAGCACTGAGGGAGCGCCGCAATTTCGGAGGGGCGGTACTGAGGGAGCACCACACTGTCGGAGGGGCGGTACTGAGGGAGCGCCGCACTGTCGGAGGGGCAGTACTGAGGGAGCGCTGCGCTGTCGGAGGGGCGGTACTGAGGGAGCACCGCACTGTCGGAGGGGCAGTACTGAGGGAGCGCTGCACTGTGGGAAGGGCAGTACTGAGGGAGCGATGAACTGTCGGAGGAGCAGTACTGAGGGAGCGCCGCACTGTTGGAGGGGCAGTACCGAGGGAGTGCCGCACTGTCGGAGAGGCGTACTGAGGGAACACCGCACTGTCAGGGGGGGCGGTACTGAGGGAGCGCCGCACTGTCGTAGGGGCGGTACTGAGGGAGTGCCGCACTGTCAGAGGGGCGGTACTGAGGGAGCGCCGCACTGTCAGAGGGGCGGGTACTGAGGGAGCGCCGCACTGTCGGAGGGGCAGTACTGAGGGAGCCCCGCATTGTCGGAGGGGGCGGTACTGAGGGAGTGCCGCACTGTCGGAGGGGCAGTACTGAGGGATCCCCGCACTGTCGGAGGGTTGGTACTGTGGGAGCGCCGCACTGTAGGAGGGGCGGTACTGAGGGAGCACCGCACTGTTGGAGGGGCGGTACTGAGGGAGCGCCGCACTGTCGGAGGGGCAGTACTGAGGGAGCGCCGCACTGTCGGAGGGGCAGTACTGAGGGAGGGCCGCACTGTCAGAGGGGCGGTACTGAGGGAGCGCCGCACTGTCGTAGGGGCGGTACTGAGGGAGTGCCGCATTGTCAGAGGGGCGGTACTGAGGGAGCGCCGCACTGTCGGAGGGGCAGTATTGAGGGAGCCCCGCACTGTCGGAGGGGGGCGGTACTGAGGGAGTGCCGCACTGTCGGAGGGGCAGTACTGAGGGATCCCCGCACTGTCGGAGGGTTGGTACTGTGGGAGCGCCGCACTGTCGGAGGGGCAGTACTGAGGGAGCGTCGCACTGTCGGAGGGGCAGTACTGAGGGAGTGCTGCACTGCCAGAGGGGCAGTACTGAGGGAGCGCCGCACTGTCAGAGGGGCAGTACTGAGGGAGCGCCGCACTGTCGGAGGGGCAGTACTGAGGGAGCGCCGCACTGTCGGAGGGGCGGTACTGAGGGAGCGCCGCGCTTTCGGAGGGGCACTACTGAGGGAGCGTCGCACTGTCGGAGGGGCAGTACTGAGGGAGTGCTGCACTGTCGGAGTGTTGGTACTGTGGGAGCGCCGCACTGTCGGAGGGGCGGTACTGAAGGAGCGCCGCACTGTCGGAGGGGCGGTACTGAGGGAGCGTCGCACTGTCGGTGGGGCGGTACTGACGGAGCGCCGCACTGTCGGAGGGGCAGTACTGAGGGAGCGCCGCACTGTCGGAGGGGCGGTACTGAGGGAGCGCCGCACTGTCGGAGGGGCAGTACTGAGGGAGCGCCGCACTGTAGGAGGGGCGGTACTGAGGGAGCACCGCACTGTCGGAGGGGCGGTACTGAGGGAGCGCCGCACTGTCAAAGGGGTAGTACTGAGGGAGCGCTGCACTGTCGGAGGGGCGGTACTGAGGGAGTGCCGCACTGTCGGAGGGGCGGTACTGAGGGAGCGCCGCACTGTCGGAGGGGCAGAACTGAGGGAGCGCCGCACTGTCGGAGGGGCAGTACTGAGGGAGCGCCGCGCTGTCGGAGGGGCGGTACTGAGGGAGCACCGCACTGTCGGCGGGGCAGTACTGAGGGAGCGCTGCACTGTGGGAAGGGCAGTACTGAGGGAGCGACGAACTGTCGGAGGGGCAGTACTGAGGGAGCGCCGCACTGTCGGAGGGGCAGTACTGAGGGAGTGCCGCACTGTCGGAGAGGCGTACTGAGGGAACACCGCACTGTCAGAGGGGCGGTACTGAGGGAGCGCCGCACTGTCGGAGGGGCAGTACTGAGGGAGACCCGCACTGTCGGCGGGGGCGGTACTGAGGGAGTGCCGCACTGTCGGAGGGGCAGTACTGAGGGATCCCCGCACTGTCGGAGGGTTGGTACTGTGGGAGTGCCGCACTGTCGGAGGGGCAGTACTGAGGGAGCGTCGCACTGTCGGAGGGGCAGTACTGAGGGAGTGCTGCACTGTCAGAGGGGCAGTACTGAGGGAGCGCCGCACTGTCAGAGGGGCAGTACTGAGGGAGCGCCGCACTGTCGGAGGGGCAGTTCTGAGGGAGCGCCGCACTGTCGGAGGGGCGGTACTGAGGGAGCGCCGCACTGTCGGAGGGGCAATACTGAGGGAGCGCCGCACTGTCGGAGGGGCGGTACTGAGGGAGTGCCGCACTGTCGGAGGGGCAGGGCTGAGGGAGCGCCGCGCTGTCGGAGGGGCGGGTACTGACAGAGCGCCGCACTGTCGGAGGGGCAGTACTGAGGGAGCGCCGCACTGTTGGAGGGGCGGTACTGAGGTAGCGCCGCACTGTCGGAGGGGCGGTACTGAGGGAGCGCTGCACTGTCAGAGGGGCACTACTGAGGGAGCGCCGCACTGTCGGAGGGGCAGTACTGAGGGAGCGCCGCACTGTCGGAGGGGCAATACTGAGGGAGCGCCGCACAGTCGGAGGGGTAGTACTAGGGGAGCGCTGCACTGTCGGAGGGGCAGTACTGAGGAAGCACCGCACTGTCGGATGGGCAGTACTGAGGGAGCGCCGCACTGTCGGAGGGGCAGTACTGAGGGAGCGCCGCACTGTCGGAGGGGCAATACTGAAGGAGCGCCGCACTGTAGGAGGGGCGGTACTGAGGGAGCACCGCACTGTTGGAGGGGCGGTACTGAGGGAGCGCCGCACTTTCGGATGGGCAGTACTGAGGGAGCACCGCACTGTTGGAGGGGCGGTACTGAGGGAGCGCCGCACTGTCGGATGGGCAGTACTGAGGGAGCGCCGCACTGTCGGAGGGGCAGTACTGAGGGAGCGCCGCACTGTCGGAGGGGCAGTACTGAGGGAGTGCCGCACTGTCGGAGAGGCGTACTGAGGGAACGCCGCACTGTCAGGGGGGCGGTACTGAGGGAGCGCCGCACTGTCGTAGGGGCGGTACTGAGGGAGTGCCGCACTGTCAGAGGGGCGGTACTGAGGGAGCGCCGCACTGTCAGAGGGGTGGTACTGAGGGAGCGCCGCACTGTCGGAGGGGCAGTACTGAGGGAGCCCCGCACTGTCGGAGGGGGCGGTACTGAGGGAGTGCCGCACTGTCGGAGGGGCAGTACTGAGGGATCCCCGCACTGTCGGAGGGTTGGTACTGTGGGAGCGCCGCAATGTCGGAGGGGCAGTACTGAGGGAGCGTCGCACTGTCGGAGGGGCAGTACTGAGGGAGTGCTGCACTGTCAGAGGGGCAGTACTGAGGGAGCGCCACACTGTCAGAGGGGCGGTACTGAGGGAGCGCCGCACTGTCGGAGGGGCAGTACTGAGGGAGCGCCGCACTGTCGGAGGGGCGGTACTGAGGGAGCGCCGCACTGTCGGACGGGCAATACTGAGGGAGCGCCGCGCTGTCGGAGGGGCGGTACTGAGGGGGGCGCCACACTGTCGGAGGGGCGGTACTGAAGGAGCGCCGCACTGTCGGAGGGGCGGGTACTGAGGGAGCGTCGCACTGTCGGTGGGGCGGGACTGACGGAGCGCCGCACTGTCGGAGGGGCAGTACTGAGGGAGCGCCGCACTGTCGGAGGGGCAGTACTGAGGGAGCGCCGCACTGTCGGAGGGGCGGTACTGAGGGAGCGCCGCACTGTCGGAGGGGCAGTACTGAGGGAGCGCCGCACTGTCGGAGGGGCAGTACTGAGGGAGCGCCGCACTTTCGGTGCGGCGGTACTGAGGGAGCGCCGCACTGTCGGAGGGGCAGTACTGAGGGAGCGCCGCACTGTCGGAGCGGCAGTACTGAGTGAGCGCCGCACTGTCGGAGGGGCAATACTGAGGGAGCGCCGCACTGTAGGAGGGGCGGTACTGAGGGAGCACCGCACTGTTGGAGGGGCGGGACTGAGGGAGCGCCGCACTGTCGGAGGAGCAATACTGAGGGAGCGCCGCACTGTCGGAGGGGCAATACTGAGGGAGCGCCGCACTGTAGGAGGGGCGGTACTGAGGGAGCACCGCACTGTTGGAGGGGCGGTACTGAGGGAGCGCCGCACTGTCGGATGAGCAGGACTGAGGGAGCACCGCACTGTTGGAGGGGCGGTACTGAGGGAGCGCCGCACTGTCGGAGCGGCAGTACTGAGTGAGCGCCGCACTGTCGGAGGGGCAATACTGAGGGAGCGCCGCACTGTAGGAGGGGCGGTACTGAGGGAGCACCGCACTGTTGGAGGGGCGGGACTGAGGGAGCGCCGCACTGTCGGAGGAGCAATACTGAGGGAGCGCCGCACTGTCGGAGGGGCAATACTGAGGGAGCGCCGCACTGTAGGAGGGGCGGTACTGAGGGAGCACCGCACTGTTGGAGGGGCGGTACTGAGGGAGCGCCGCACTGTCGGATGAGCAGGACTGAGGGAGCACCGCACTGTTGGAGGGGCGGTACTGAGGGATCGCCGCACTGTCGGAGGGGCAATACTGAGGGAGCGCCGCACTGTCGGAGGGGCGGTACTGAGGGAGTGCCGCACTGTCGGAGAGGCAGTACTGAGGGAGCGCCGCACTGTCGGAGGGGCAGTACTGAGGGAGCGCCGCGCTGTCGGAGGGGCGGTACTGAGGGGGCGCCACACTCTCGGAGGGGCGGTGCTGAGGGAGCGCCGCACTGTCGGAGGGGCGGTACTGAGGGGGCGCCGCACTGTCGGAGGGGCAGTACTGAGAGAGCGCCGCACTGTCGGAGGGGCAGTGCTGAGGGAGCCCCGCACTGTCGGAAGGGCAGTACTGAGGGAGTGCCGCACTGTCGGAGGGTTGGTACTGTGGGAGCGCCGCACTGTCGGAGGGGCGGTACTGAGGGAGCGCCGCACTGTCGGAGGGGCAGTACTGAGGGAGCGCCGCACTGTAGGAGGGGCGGTACTGAGGGAGCACCGCACTGTCGGAGGGGCGGTACTGAGGGAGCGCCGCACTGTCGGAGGGGCAGTACTGAGGGAGCGCCGCACTGTAGGAGGGCCGGTACTGAGGGAGCGCCGCACTGTCGGAGGGGCAGTACTGAGGGAGCACCGCACTGTCGGATGGGCAGTACTGAGGGAGCGCCGCACTGTCGGAGGGGCAGTACTGAGGGAGCGCCGCACTGTCGGAGGGGCAGTACTGAGGGAGCGCCGCACTGTCGGAGGGGCAATACAGAGGGAGCGCCGCACTGTATGAGGGGCGGTACTGAGGGAGCACCGCACTTTTGCAGGGGCGGTACTGAGGGAGCGCCGCACTGTCGGAGGGGCAGTACTGAGGGAGCGCCGCACTGTCGGAGGGGCGGTACTGAGGGAGCACCACACTGTCGGAGGGGCGGTACTGAGGGAGCGCCGCACTGTCGGAGGGTCGGTACTGAGGGAGCGCCGCACTGTCGGAGGGGCGGTACTGAGAGAGCGCCGCACTATCGGAGGGGCGGTACTGAGGGAGCGCCGCACTGTCGGAGGGGCGGTACTGAGGGAGCGGCGCACTGTCGGAGGGACGGTACTGAGGGAACGCCGCACTGTCGGAGGGGCAGTACTGAGGGAGCGCCGCACTGTCGGAGGGGCGATACTGAGGGAGCGCCGCACTGTCGGAGGGGCAATACTGAGGGAGCGCCGCACTGTAGGAGGGGCGGTACTGAGGGAGCACCGCACTGTTGGAGGGGCGGTACTGAGGGAGCGCCGCACTGTCGGATGGGCAGTACTGAGGGAGCACCGCACTGTCGGAGGGGCAGTACTGAGGGAGCGCCGCACTGTCGGAGGGGCAGTACTGAGGGAGCCCCGCACTGTCGGAGGGGGCGGTACTGAGGGAGTGCCGCACTGTCGGAGGGGCGGTACTGAGGGAGCCCCGCACTGTCGGAGGGTTGGTATAGTGGGAGCGCCGCACTGTCGGAGGGGCAGTACTGAGGGAGCGCCGCACTGTCAGAGGGGCAGTACTGAGGGAGCGCCGCACTGTCAGAGGGGCAGTACTGAGGAGCGCCGCACTGTCGGAGGGGCAGTACTGAGGGAGCGCCACACTGTCGGAGGGGCAGTACTGAGGGAGCGCCGCACTGTCAGAGGGGCAGTACTGAGGGAGCGCCGCACTGTCAGAGGGGCAGTACTGAGGAGCGCCGCACTGTCGGAGGGGCAGTACTGAGGGAGCGCCGCACTGTCGGAGGGGCAGTACTAAGGGAGCGCCGCACTGTCGGAGGGGCAGTACTGAGGGAGCGCCGCACTGTCGGAGGGGTGGTACTGAGGGAGCACCGCACTGTCGGAGGGGCTGTACTGAGGGAACACCGCACTGTCGGAGGGGCAATACTGAGGGAGCGCCGCACTGTAGGAGGGGCGGGTACTGAGGGAGCGCCGCACTGTCGGAGGGGCAGTACTGAGGGAGCGCCACACTGTCGGAGGGGCGGTGCTGAGGGAGCGTCGCACTGTCGGTGGGGCGGTACTGAGGGAGTGCTGCACTGTCAGAAGGGCAGTACTGAGGGAGCGCCGCACTGTCGGATGGGCAGTACTGAGGGAGCGCCGCACTGTCGGAGGGGCGGTACTGAGGGAGCGCCGCACTGTCGGAGGGGCAATACTGAGGGAGTGCCGCACTGTCGGAGGGGCGGTACTGAGGGAGTGCCGCACTGTCGGAGAGGCAGTACTGAGGGAGCGCCGCACTGTCGGAGGGGCAGGACTGAGGGAGCGCCGCGCTGTCGGAGGGGCGGTACTGAGGGGGCGCCACACTGTCAGAGGGGGCGGTACTGAGGGAGTGCCGCACTATCGGAGGGGCAGTACTGAGGGATCCCCGCACTGTCGGAGTGTTGGTACTGTGGGAGTACCGCACTGTCGGAGGGGCAGTACTGAGGGAGCGTCGCACTGTCGGAGGGGCAGTACTGAGGGAGTGCTGCACTGTCAGAAGGGCAGTACTGAGGGAGCGCCACACTGTCAGAGGGGCAGTACTGAGGGAGCGCCGCACTGTCGGAGGGGCAGTACTGAGGGAGCGCCGCACTGTCGGAGGGGCGGTACTGAGGGAGCGCCGCGCTGTCGGAGGGGCAATACTGAGGGAGCTCCGCACTGTCGGAGGGGCAGTACTGAGGGAGCGCCGCGCTGTCGGAGGGGCGGCACTGAGGGGGCGCCACACTGTCGGAGGGGCGGTACTGAAGGAGCGCCGCACTGTCGGAGGGGCGGGGTACTGAGGGAGCGTCGCACTGTCGGAGGGGCAGTACTGAGGGAGCGCCGCACTGTCGGAGGGGCGGTACTGAGGGAGCGCCACACTGTCGGAGGGGCAGTACTGAGGGAGCGCCGCACTGTAGGAGGGGCGGTACTGAGGGAGCACCGCACTGTCGGAGGGGCGATACTGAGGGAGCGCCGCACTGTCGAAGGGGTAGTACTGAGGGAGCGCTGCACTGTCGGAGGGGCGGTACTGAGGGAGAGCCGCACTGTCGGAGGGGCAGTACTGAGGGAGCGCCGCAATGTCGGAGGGGCGGTACTGAGGGAGCACCACACTGTCGGAGGGGCGGTACTGAGGGAGCGCCGCACTGTCGGAGGGGCAGTACTGAGGGAGCGCTGCGCTGTCGGAGGGGCGGTACTGAGGGAGCACCGCACTGTCGGAGGGGCAGTACTGAGGGAGCGCTGCACTGTGGGAAGGGCAGTACTGAGGGAGCGATGAACTGTCGGAGGAGCAGTACTGAGGGAGCGCCGCACTGTTGGAGGGGCAGTACCGAGGGAGTGCCGCACTGTCGGAGAGGCGTACTGAGGGAACACCGCACTGTCAGGGGGGCGGTACTGAGGGAGCGCCGCACTGTCGTAGGGGCGGTACTGAGGGAGTGCCGCACTGTCAGAGGGGCGGTACTGAGGGAGCGCCGCACTGTCAGAGGGGCGGTACTGAGGGAGCGCCGCACTGTCGGAGGGGCAGTACTGAGGGAGCCCCGCACTGTCGGAGGGGGCGGTACTGAGGGAGTGCCGCACTGTCGGAGGGGCAGTACTGAGGGATCCCCGCACTGTCGGAGGATTGGTACTGTGGGAGCGCCGCACTGTAGGAGGGGCGGTACTGAGGGAGCACCGCACTGTTGGAGGGGCGGTACTGAGGGAGCGCCGCACTGTCGGAGGGGCAGTACTGAGGGAGCGCCGCACTGTCGGAGGGGCAGTACTGAGGGAGTGCCGCACTGTCAGAGGGGCGGTACTGAGGGAGCGCCGCACTGTCGTAGGGGCGGTACTGAGGGAGTGCCGCACTGTCAGAGGGGCGGTACTGAGGGAGCGCCGCACTGTCGGAGGGGCAGTATTGAGGGAGCCCCGCACTGTCGGAGGGGGCGGTACTGAGGGAGTG
This sequence comes from Somniosus microcephalus, assembly GCF_052327205.1. Lineage (NCBI taxonomy): Eukaryota > Metazoa > Chordata > Chondrichthyes > Squaliformes > Somniosidae > Somniosus > Somniosus microcephalus. The sequence goes on from NW_028226757.1 coordinate 10,310, forward strand.
CCGCACTGTCGGAGGGGCAGTACTGAGGGATCCCCGCACTGTCGGAGGGTTGGTACTGTGGGAGCGCCGCACTGTCGGAGGGGCAGTACTGAGGGAGCGTCGCACTGTCGGAGGGGCAGTACTGAGGGAGTGCTGCACTGTCAGAGGGGCAGTACTGAGGGAGCGCCGCACTGTCAGAGGGGCAGTACTGAGGGAGCGCCGCACTGTCGGAGGGGCAGTACTGAGGGAGCGCCGCACTGTCGGAGGGGCGGTACTGAGGGAGCGCCGCGCTTTCGGAGGGGCAGTGCTGAGGGAGCGTCGCACTGTCGGAGGGGCAGTACTGAGGGAGTGCTGCACTGTCGGAGTGTTGGTACTGTGGGAGCGCCGCACTGTCGGAGGGGCAGTACTGAGGGAGCGTCGCACTGTCGGAGGGGCAGTACTGAGGGAGTGCTGCACTGTCAGAGGGGCAGTACTGAGGGAGCGCCGCACTGTCAGAGGGGCAGTACTAAGGGAGCGCCGCACTGTCGGAGGGGCAGTACTGAGGGAGCGCCGCACTGTCGGAGGGGCGGTACTGAGGGAGCGCCGCGCTGTCGGAGGGGCAATACTGAGGGAGATCCGCACTGTCGGAGGGGCGGTACTGAGGGAGTGCCGCACTGTCGGAGAGGCAGTACTGAGGGAGCGCCGCACTGTCGGAGGGGCAGTACTGAGGGAGCGCCGCGCTGTCGGAGGGGCGGTACTGAGGGGGCGCCACACTGTCGGAGGGGCGGTACTGAAGGAGCGCCGCACTGTCGGAGGGGCGGTACTGAGGGAGCGTCGCACTGTCGGTGGGGCGGTACTGACGGAGCGCCGCACTGTCGGAGGGGCAGTACTGAGGGAGCGCCGCACTGTCGGAGGGGCGGTACTGAGGGAGCGCCGCACTGTCGGAGGGGCAGTACTGAGGGAGCGCCGCACTGTAGGAGGGGCGGTACTGAGGGAGCACCGCACTGTCGGAGGGGCGGTACTGAGGGAGCGCCGCACTGTCAAAGGGGTAGTACTGAGGGAGCGCTGCACTGTCGGAGGGGCGGTACTGAGGGAGTGCCGCACTGTCGGAGGGGCGGTACTGAGGGAGCGCCGCACTGTCGGAGGGGCAGAACTGAGGGAGCGCCGCACTGTCGGAGGGGCAGTACTGAGGGAGCGCCGCGCTGTCGGAGGGGCGGTACTGAGGGAGCACCGCACTGTCGGAGGGGCAGTACTGAGGGAGCGCTGCACTGTGGGAAGGGCAGTACTGAGGGAGCGACGAACTGTCGGAGGGGCAGTACTGAGGGAGCGCCGCACTGTCGGAGGGGCAGTACTGAGGGAGTGCCGCACTGTCGGAGAGGCGTACTGAGGGAACACCGCACTGTCAGAGGGGCGGTACTGAGGGAGCGCCACACTGTCGGCGGGGGCGGTACTGAGGGAGAGCCGCACTGTCGGAGGGGCAGTACTGAGGGATCCCCGCACTGTCGGAGGGTTGGTACTGTGGGAGCGCCGCACTGTCGGAGGGGCAGTACTGAGGGAGCGTCGCACTGTCGGAGGGGCAGTACTGAGGGAGTGCTGCACTGTCAGAGGGGCAGTACTGAGGGAGCGCCGCACTGTCAGAGGGGCAGTACTGAGGGAGCGCCGCACTGTCGGAGGGGCAGTTCTGAGGGAGCGCCGCACTGTCGGAGGGGCAGTACTGAGGGAGCGCCGCACTGTCGGAGGGGCGGTACTGAGGGAGCGCCGCACTGTCGGAGGGGCAATACTGAGGGAGCGCCGCACTGTCGGAGGGGCGGTACTGAGGGAGTGCCGCACTGTCGGAGGGGCAGGGCTGAGGGAGCGCCGCGCTGTCGGAGGGGCGGTACTGCGGGGGCGCCACACTGTCGGAGGGGCAGTGCTGAAGGAGCGCCGCACTGTCGGAGGGGCGGTACTGAGGGAGCGCCGCACTGTCGGAGGGGCGGTACTGAGGGAGCGCCGCACTGTCGGAGGGGCGGTACTGAGGGAGCGCCGCACTGTTGGAGGGGCGGTACTGAGGTAGCGCCGCACTGTCGGAGGGGCGGTACTGAGGGAGCGCCGCACTGTCAGAGGGGCACTACTGAGGGAGCGCCGCACTGTCGGAGGGGCAGTACTGAGGGAGCGCCGCACTGTCGGAGGGGCAATACTGAGGGAGCGCCGCACTGTAGGAGGGGCGGTACTGAGGGAGCGCCGCACAGTCGGAGGGGTAGTACTAGGGGAGCGCTGCACTGTCGGAGGGGCAGTACTGAGGAAGCACCGCACTGTCGGATGGGCAGTACTGAGGGAGCGCCGCACTGTCGGAGGGGCAGTACTGAGGGAGCGCCGCACTGTCGGAGGGGCAATACTGAAGGAGCGCCGCACTGTAGGAGGGGCGGTACTGAGGGAGCACCGCACTGTTGGAGGGGCGGTACTGAGGGAGCGCCGCACTGTCGGATGGGCAGTACTGAGGGAGCGCCGCACTGTCGGAGGGGCAGTACTGAGGGAGCGCCGCACTGTCGGAGGGGCAGTACTGAGGGAGCGCCGCACTGTCGGAGGGGCAGTGCTGAGGGAGCGCCGCACTGTCGGAGGGGCAGTACTGAGGGAGCCCCGCACTGTCGGAGGGGGCGGTACTGAGGGAGTGCCGCACTGTCGGAGGGGCAGTACTGAGGGAGCCCCGCACTGTCGGAGGGTTGGTATTGTGGGAGCGCCGCACTGTCGGAGGGGCAGTACTGAGGGAGCTTCGCACTGTCGGAGGGGCAGTACTGAGGGAGCGCCGCACTGTCAGAGGGGCAGTACTGAGGGAGCGCCGCACTGTCAGAGGGGCAGTACTGAGGGAGCGCCGCACTGTCGGAGGGGCAGTACTAAGGGAGCGGCGCACTGTCGGAGGGGCAGTACTGAGGGAGCGCCGCACTGTCGGAGGGGCGGTACTGAGGGAGCACCGCACTGTCGGAGAGGCGTACTGAGGGAACACCGCACTGTCAGAGGGGCGGTACTGAGGGAGCGCCGCACTGTCGGAGGGGCAGTACTGAGGGAGCCCCGCACTGTCGGCGGGGGCGGTACTGAGGGATCCCCGCACTGTCGGAGGGGCAGTACTGAGGGAGCGCCGCACTGTCGGAGGGGCAGTACTGAGGGAGCGCCGCACTGTCGGAGGGTTGGTACTGTGGGAGCGCCGCACTGTCGGAGGGGCAGTACTGAGGGAGCGTCGCACTGTCGGAGGGGCAGTACTGAGGGAGTGCTGCACTGTCAGAGGGGCAGTACTGAGGGAGCGCCGCACTGTCAGAGGGGCAGTACTGAGGGAGCGCCGCACTGTCGGAGGGGCAGTTCTGAGGGAGCGCCGCACTGTCGGAGGGTTGTTACTGTGGGAGCGCCGCACTGTCGGAGGGGCAGTACTGAGGGAGCGTCGCACTGTCGGAGGGGCGTTACTGAGGGAGCGCCGCACTGTCGGAGTGGCAGTACTGAGGGAGTGCTGCACTGTCAGAGGGGCAGTACTGAGGGAGCGCCGCACTGTCAGAGGGGCAGTACTGAGGGAGTGCTGCACTGTCAGAGGGGCAGTACTGAGGGAGCGCCGCACTGTCAGAGGGGCAGTACTGAGGGAGTGCTGCACTGTCAGAGGGGCAGTACTGAGGGAGCGCCGCACTGTCGGAGGGGCAGTACTGAGGGAGTGCTGCACTGTCAGAGGGGCAGTACTGAGGGAGCGCCGCACTGTCAGAGGGGCAGTACTGAGGGAGCGCCGCACTGTCGGAGGGGCAGTTCTGAGGGAGCGCCGCACTGTCGGAGGGGCGGTGCTGAAGGAGCGCCGCACTGTCGGAGGGGCGGTACTGAGGGAGCGTCGCACTGTCGGTGGGGCGGTACTGACAGAGCGCCGCACTGTCGGAGGGGCAGTACTGAGGGAGCGCCGCACTGTCAGAGGGGCACTACTGAGGGAGCGCCGCACTGTCGGAGGGGCAGTACTGAGGGAGCGCCGCACTGTCGGAGGGGCAATACTGAGGGAGCGCCGCACAGTCGGAGGGGTAGTACTGGGGGAGCGCTGCACTGTCGGAGGGGCAGTACTGAGGAAGCACCGCACTGTCGGATGGGCAGTACTGAGGGAGCGCCGCACTGTCGGAGGGGCAGTACTGAGGGAGCGCCGCACTGTCGGAGGGGCAATACTGAAGGAGCGCCGCACTGTAGGAGGGGCGGTACTGAGGGAGCACCGCACTGTTGGAGGGGCGGTACTGAGGGAGCGCCGCACTTTCGGATGGGCAGTACTGAGGGAGCACCGCACTGTTGGAGGGGCGGTACTGAGGGAGCGCCGCACTGTCGGATGGGCAGTACTGAGGGAGCGCCGCACTGTCGGAGGGGCGGTACTGAGGGAGCGCCGCACTGTCGGAGGGGCAATACTGAGGGAGTGCCGCACTGTCGGAGGGGCGGTACTGAGGGAGTGCCGCACTGTCGGAGAGGCAGTACTGAGGGAGCGCCGCACTGTCGGAGGGGCAGGACTGAGGGAGCGCCGCGCTGTCGGAGGGGCGGTACTGAGGGGGCGCCACACTGTCAGAGGGGGCGGTACTGAGGGAGTGCCGCACTATCGGAGGGGCAGTACTGAGGGATCCCCGCACTGTCGGAGTGTTGGTACTGTGGGAGTACCGCACTGTCGGAGGGGCAGTACTGAGGGAGCGTCGCACTGTCGGAGGGGCAGTACTGAGGGAGTGCTGCACTGTCAGAAGGGCAGTACTGAGGGAGCGCCACACTGTCAGAGGGGCAGTACTGAGGGAGCGCCGCACTGTCGGAGGGGCAGTACTGAGGGAGCGCCGCACTGTCGGAGGGGCGGTACTGAGGGAGCGCCGCGCTGTCGGAGGGGCAATACTGAGGGAGCTCCGCACTGTCGGAGGGGCGGTACTGAGGGAGTGCCGCACTGTCGGAGAGGCAGTACTGAGGGAGCGCCGCACTGTCGGAGGGGCAGTACTGAGGGAGCGCCGCGCTGTCGGAGGGGCGGCACTGAGGGGGCGCCACACTGTCGGAGGGGCGGTACTGAAGGAGCGCCGCACTGTCGGAGGGGCGGTACTGAGGGAGCGTCGCACTGTCGGAGGGGCAGTACTGAGGGAGCGCCGCACTGTCGGAGGGGCGGTACTGAGGGAGCGCCACACTGTCGGAGGGGCAGTACTGAGGGAGCGCCGCACTGTAGGAGGGGCGGTACTGAGGGAGCACCGCACTGTCGGAGGGGCGATACTGAGGGAGCGCCGCACTGTCGAAGGGGTAGTACTGAGGGAGTGCTGCACTGTCGGAGGGGCGGTACTGAGGGAGAGCCGCACTGTCGGAGGGGCAGTACTGAGGGAGCGCCGCAATGTCGGAGGGGCGGTACTGAGGGAGCACCACACTGTCGGAGGGGCGGTACTGAGGGAGCGCCGCACTGTCGGAGGGGCAGTACTGAGGGAGCGCTGCGCTGTCGGAGGGGCGGTACTGAGGGAGCACCGCACTGTCGGAGGGGCAGTACTGAGGGAGCGCTGCACTGTGGGAAGGGCAGTACTGAGGGAGCGATGAACTGTCGGAGGAGCAGTACTGAGGGAGCGCCGCACTGTTGGAGGGGCAGTACCGAGGGAGTGCCGCACTGTCGGAGAGGCGTACTGAGGGAACACCGCACTGTCAGGGGGGGCGGTACTGAGGGAGCGCCGCACTGTCGTAGGGGCGGTACTGAGGGAGTGCCGCACTGTCAGAGGGGCGGTACTGAGGGAGCGCCGCACTGTCAGAGGGGCGGTACTGAGGGAGCGCCGCACTGTCGGAGGGGCAGTACTGAGGGAGCCCCGCACTGTCGGAGGGGGCGGTACTGAGGGAGTGCCGCACTGTCGGAGGGGCAGTACTGAGGGATCCCCGCACTGTCGGAGGATTGGTACTGTGGGAGCGCCGCACTGTAGGAGGGGCGGTACTGAGGGAGCACCGCACTGTTGGAGGGGCGGTACTGAGGGAGCGCCGCACTGTCGGAGGGGCAGTACTGAGGGAGCGCCGCACTGTCGGAGGGGCAGTACTGAGGGAGTGCCGCACTGTCAGAGGGGCGGTACTGAGGGAGCGCCGCACTGTCGTAGGGGCGGTACTGAGGGAGTGCCGCACTGTCAGAGGGGCGGTACTGAGGGAGCGCCGCACTGTCGGAGGGGCAGTATTGAGGGAGCCCCGCACTGTCGGAGGGGGCGGTACTGAGGGAGTGCCGCACTGTCGGAGGGGCAGTACTGAGGGATCCCCGCACTGTCGGAGGGTTGGTACTGTGGGAGCGCCGCACTGTCGGAGGGGCAGTACTGAGGGAGCGTCGCACTGTCGGAGGGGCAGTACTGAGGGAGTGCTGCACTGTCAGAGGGGCAGTACTGAGGGAGCGCCGCACTGTCAGAGGGGCAGTACTGAGGGAGCGCCGCACTGTCGGAGGGCAGTACTGAGGGAGCGCCGCACTGTCGGAGGGGCGGTACTGAGGGAGCGCCGCGCTTTCGGAGGGGCAGTACTGAGGGAGCGTCGCACTGTCGGAGGGGCAGTACTGAGGGAGTGCTGCACTGTCGGAGTGTTGGTACTGTGGGAGCGCCGCACTGTCGGAGGGGCAGTACTGAGGGAGCGTCGCACTGTCGGAGGGGCAGTACTGAGGGAGTGCTGCACTGTCAGAGGGGCAGTACTGAGGGAGCGCCGCACTGTCAGAGGGGCAGTACTAAGGGAGCGCCGCACTGTCGGAGGGGCAGTACTGAGGGAGCGCCGCACTGTCGGAGGGGCGGTACTGAGGGAGCGCCGCGCTGTCGGAGGGGCAATACTGAGGGAGATCCGCACTGTCGGAGGGGCGGTACTGAGGGAGTGCCGCACTGTCGGAGAGGCAGTACTGAGGGAGCGCCGCACTGTCGGAGGGGCAGTACTGAGGGAGCGCCGCGCTGTCGGAGGGGCGGTACTGAGGGGGTGCCACACTGTCGGAGGGGCGGTACTGAAGGAGCGCCGCACTGTCGGAGGGGCGGTACTGAGGGAGCGTCGCACTGTCGGTGGGGCGGTACTGACGGAGCGCCGCACTGTCGGAGGGGCAGTACTGAGGGAGCGCCGCACTGTCGGAGGGGCGGGTACTGAGGGAGCGCCGCACTGTCGGAGGGGCAGTACTGAGGGAGCGCCGCACTGTAGGAGGGGCGGTACTGAGGGAGCACCGCACTGTCGGAGGGGCGGTACTGAGGGAGCGCCGCACTGTCAAAGGGGTAGTACTGAGGGAGCGCTGCACTGTCGGAGGGGCGGTACTGAGGGAGTGCCGCACTGTCGGAGGGGCGGTACTGAGGGAGCGCCGCACTGTCGGAGGGGCAGAACTGAGGGAGCGCCGCACTGTCGGAGGGGCAGTACTGAGGGAGCGCCGCGCTGTCGGAGGGGCGGTACTGAGGGAGCACCGCACTGTCGGAGGGGCAGTACTGAGGGAGCGCTGCACTGTGGGAAGGGCAGTACTGAGGGAGCGACGAACTGTCGGAGGGGCAGTACTGAGGGAGCGCCGCACTGTCGGAGGGGCAGTACTGAGGGAGTGCCGCACTGTCGGAGAGGCGTACTGAGGGAACACCGCACTGTCAGAGGGGCGGTACTGAGGGAGCGCCACACTGTCGGCGGGGGGCGGTACTGAGGGAGAGCCGCACTGTCGGAGGGGCAGTACTGAGGGATCCCCGCACTGTCGGAGGGTTGGTACTGTGGGAGCGCCGCACTGTCGGAGGGGCAGTACTGAGGGAGCGTCGCACTGTCGGAGGGGCAGTACTGAGGGAGTGCTGCACTGTCAGAGGGGCAGTACTGAGGGAGCGCCGCACTGTCAGAGGGGCAGTACTGAGGGAGCGCCGCACTGTCGGAGGGGCAGTTCTGAGGGAGCGCCGCACTGTCGGAGGGGCAGTACTGAGGGAGCGCCGCACTGTCGGAGGGGCGGTACTGAGGGAGCGCCGCACTGTCGGAGGGGCAATACTGAGGGAGCGCCGCACTGTCGGAGGGGCGGTACTGAGGGAGTGCCGCACTGTCGGAGGGGCAGGGCTGAGGGAGCGCCGCGCTGTCGGAGGGGCGGTACTGCGGGGGCGCCACACTGTCGGAGGGGCAGTGCTGAAGGAGCGCCGCACTGTCGGAGGGGCGGTACTGAGGGAGCGCCGCACTGTCGGAGGGGCGGTACTGAGGGAGCGCCGCACTGTCGGAGGGGCGGTACTGAGGGAGCGCCGCACTGTTGGAGGGGCGGTACTGAGGTAGCGCCGCACTGTCGGAGGGGCGGTACTGAGGGAGCGCCGCACTGTCAGAGGGGCACTACTGAGGGAGCGCCGCACTGTCGGAGGGGCAGTACTGAGGGAGCGCCGCACTGTCGGAGGGGCAATACTGAGGGAGCGCCGCACTGTAGGAGGGGCGGTACTGAGGGAGCGCCGCACAGTCGGAGGGGTAGTACTAGGGGAGCGCTGCACTGTCGGAGGGGCAGTACTGAGGAAGCACCGCACTGTCGGATGGGCAGTACTGAGGGAGCGCCGCACTGTCGGAGGGGCAGTACTGAGGGAGCGCCGCACTGTCGGAGGGGCAATACTGAAGGAGCGCCGCACTGTAGGAGGGGCGGTACTGAGGGAGCACCGCACTGTTGGAGGGGCGGTACTGAGGGAGCGCCGCACTGTCGGATGGGCAGTACTGAGGGAGCGCCGCACTGTCGGAGGGGCAGTACTGAGGGAGCGCCGCACTGTCGGAGGGGCAGTACTGAGGGAGCGCCGCACTGTCGGAGGGGCAGTGCTGAGGGAGCGCCGCACTGTCGGAGGGGCAGTACTGAGGGAGCCCCGCACTGTCGGAGGGGGCGGTACTGAGGGAGTGCCGCACTGTCGGAGGGGCAGTACTGAGGGAGCCCCGCACTGTCGGAGGGTTGGTATTGTGGGAGCGCCGCACTGTCGGAGGGGCAGTACTGAGGGAGCTTCGCACTGTCGGAGGGGCAGTACTGAGGGAGCGCTGCACTGTCAGAGGGGCAGTACTGAGGGAGCGCCGCACTGTCAGAGGGGCAGTACTGAGGGAGCGCCGCACTGTCGGAGGGGCAGTACTAAGGGAGCGGCGCACTGTCGGAGGGGCAGTACTGAGGGAGCGCCGCACTGTCGGAGGGGCGGTACTGAGGGAGCACCGCACTGTCGGAGAGGCGTACTGAGGGAACACCGCACTGTCAGAGGGGCGGTACTGAGGGAGCGCCGCACTGTCGGAGGGGCAGTACTGAGGGAGCCCCGCACTGTCGGCGGGGGGCGGTACTGAGGGAGTGCCGCACTGTCGGAGGGGCAGTACTGTGGGATCCCCGCACTGTCGGAGGGTTGGTACTGTGGGAGCGCCGCACTGTCGGAGGGGCAGTACTGAGGGAGCGTCGCACTGTCGGAGGGGCAGTACTGAGGGAGTGCTGCACTGTCAGAGGGGCAGTACTGAGGGAGCGCCGCACTGTCAGAGGGGCAGTACTGAGGGAGCGCCGCACTGTCGGAGGGGCAGTTCTGAGGGAGCGCCGCACTGTCGGAGGGTTGTTACTGTGGGAGCGCCGCACTGTCGGAGGGGCAGTACTGAGGGAGCGTCGCACTGTCGGAGGGGCAGTACTGAGGGAGCGCCGCACTGTCAGAGGGGCAGTACTGAGGGAGCGCCGCACTGTCAGAGGGGCAGTACTGAGGGAGCGCCGCACTGTCGGAGGGGCAGTTCTGAGGGAGCGCCGCACTGTCGGAGGGGCGGTGCTGAAGGAGCGCCGCACTGTCGGAGGGGCGGTACTGACAGAGCGCCGCACTGTCGGAGGGGCAGTACTGAGGGAGCGCCGCACTGTCAGAGGGGCACTACTGAGGGAGCGCCGCACTGTCGGAGGGGCAGTACTGAGGGAGCGCCGCACTGTCGGAGGGGCAATACTGAGGGAGCGCCGCACAGTCGGAGGGGTAGTACTGGGGGAGCGCTGCACTGTCGGAGGGGCAGTACTGAGGAAGCACCGCACTGTCGGATGGGCAGTACTGAGGGAGCGCCGCACTGTCGGAGGGGCAGTACTGAGGGAGCGCCGCACTGTCGGAGGGGCAATACTGAAGGAGCGCCGCACTGTAGGAGGGGCGGTACTGAGGGAGCACCGCACTGTTGGAGGGGCGGTACTGAGGGAGCGCCGCACTTTCGGATGGGCAGTACTGAGGGAGCACCGCACTGTTGGAGGGGCGGTACTGAGGGAGCGCCGCACTGTCGGATGGGCAGTACTGAGGGAGCGCCGCACTGTCGGAGGGGCAGTACTGAGGGAGCGCCGCAATGTCGGAGGGGCGGTACTGAGGGAGCACCACACTGTCGGAGGGGCGGTACTGAGGGAGCGCCGCACTGTCGGAGGGGCAGTACTGAGGGAGCGCTGCGCTGTCGGAGGGGCGGTACTGAGGGAGCACCGCACTGTCGGAGGGGCAGTACTGAGGGAGCGCTGCACTGTGGGAAGGGCAGTACTGAGGGAGCGATGAACTGTCGGAGGAGCAGTACTGAGGGAGCGCCGCACTGTCGGAGGGGCAGTACCGAGGGAGTGCCGCACTGTCGGAGAGGCGTACTGAGGGAACACCGCACTGTCAGGGGGGCGGTACTGAGGGAGCGCCGCACTGTCGTAGGGGCGGTACTGAGGGAGTGCCGCACTGTCAGAGGGGCGGTACTGAGGGAGCGCCGCACTGTCAGAGGGGCGGTACTGAGGGAGCGCCGCACTTTCGGAGGGGCAGTACTGAGGGAGCCCCGCACTGTCGGAGGGGGCGGTACTGAGGGAGTGCCGCACTGTCGGAGGGGCAGTACTGAGGGATCCCCGCACTGTCGGAGGGTTGGTACTGTGGGAGCGCCGCACTGTCGGAGGGGCAGTACTGAGGGAGCGTCGCACTGTCGGAGGGGCAGTACTGAGGGAGTGCTGCACTGTCAGAGGGGCAGTACTGAGGGAGCGCCGCACTGTCAGAGGGGCGGGACTGAGGGAGCGCCGCACTGTCGGAGGGGCAGTACTGAGGGAGCGCCGCACTGTCGGAGGGGCGGTACTGAGGGAGCGCCGCACTGTCGGAGGGGCAATACTGAGGGAGCGCCGCACTGTCGGAGGGGCAGTACTGAGGGAGCGCCGCACTGTCGGAGGGGCGGTACTGAGGGAGCGCCGCACTGTCGGAGGGGCAGTACTGAGGGAGCGCCGCACTGTCGGAGGGGCAGTACTGAGGGAGCGCCGCACTGTCGGTGGGGCGGTACTGAGGGAGCGCCGCACTGTCGGAGGGGCAGTACTGAGGGAGCGCCGCACTGTCGGAGCGGCAGTACTGAGTGAGCGCCGCACTGTCGGAGGGGCAATACTGAGGGAGCGCCGCACTGTAGGAGGGGCGGTACTGAGGGAGCACCGCACTGTTGGAGGGGCGGGACTGAGGGAGCGCCGCACTGTCGGAGGAGCAATACTGAGGGAGCGCCGCACTGTCGGAGGGGCAATACTGAGGGAGCGCCGCACTGTAGGAGGGGCGGTACTGAGGGAGCACCGCACTGTTGGAGGGGCGGTACTGAGGGAGCGCCGCACTGTCGGATGAGCAGCACTGAGGGAGCACCGCACTGTTGGAGGGGCGGTACTGAGGGATCGCCGCACTGTCGGAGGGGCAATACTGAGGGAGCGCCGCACTGTCGGAGGGGCGGTACTGAGGGAGTGCCGCACTGTCGGAGAGGCAGTACTGAGGGAGCGCCGCACTGTCGGAGGGGCAGTACTGAGGGAGCGCCGCGCTGTCGGAGGGGCGGTACTGAGGGGGCGCCACACTCTCGGAGGGGCGGTGCTGAGGGAGCGCCGCACTGTCGGAGGGGCGGTACTGAGGGGGCGCCGCACTGTCGGAGGGGCAGTACTGAGAGAGCGCCGCACTGTCGGAGGGGCAGTACTGAGAGAGCGCCGCACTGTCGGAAGGGCGGTACTGAGGGAGCGCCGCACTGTCGGAGGGTTGGTACTGTGGGAGCGCCGCACTGTCGGAGGGGCAGTACTGAGGGAGCGCCGCACTGTCGGAGGGGCGGTACTGAGGGAGCGCCGCACTGTCGGAGGGGCAGTACTGAGGGAGCGCCGCACTGTAGGAGGGGCGGTACTGAGGGAGCACCGCACTGTCGGAGGGGCGGTACTGAGGGAGCGCCGCACTGTCGGAGGGGCAGTACTGAGGGAGCGCCGCACTGTAGGAGGGCCGGTACTGAGGGAGCGCCGCACTGTCGGAGGGGCAGTACTGAGGGAGCACCGCACTGTCGGATGGGCAGTACTGAGGGAGCGCCGCACTGTCGGAGGGGCAGTACTGAGGGAGCGCCGCACTGTCGGAGGGGCAGTACTGAGGGAGCGCCGCACTGTCGGAGGGGCAATACGGAGGGAGCGCCGCACTGTAGGAGGGGCGGTACTGAGGGAGCACCGCACTTTTGCAGGGGCGGTACTGAGGGAGCGCCGCACTGTCGGAGGGGCAGTACTGAGGGAGCGCCGCACTGTTGGAGGGGCAGTAGCGAGGGAGTGCCGCACTGTCGGAGAGGCGTACTGAGGGAACACCGCACTGTCAGGGGGGCGGTACTGAGGGAGCGCCGCACTGTCGTAGGGGCGGTACTGAGGGAGTGCCGCACTGTCAGAGGGGCGGTACTGAGGGAGCGCCGCACTGTCAGAGGAGCGGTACTGAGGGAGCGCCGCACTGTCGGAGGGGCAGTACTGAGGGAGCCCCGCACTGTCGGAGGGGGCGGTACTGAGGGAGTGCCGCACTGTCGGAGGGGCAGTACTGAGGGATCCCCGCACTGTCGGAGGGTTGGTACTGTGGGAGCGCCGCACTGTAGGAGGGGCGGTACTGAGGGAGCACCGCACTGTTGGAGGGGCGGTACTGAGGGAACGCCGCACTGTCGGAGGGGCAGTACTGAGGGAGCGCCGCACTGTCGGAGGGGCAGTACTGAGGGAGTGCCGCACTGTCAGAGGGGCGGTACTGAGGGAGCGCCGCACTGTCGTAGGGGCGGTACTGAGGGAGCGCCGCACTGTCAGAGGGGCGGTACTGAGGGAGCGCCGCACTGTCGGAGGGGCAGTATTGAGGGAGCCCCGCACTGTCGGAGGGGGCGGTACTGAGGGAGTGCCGCACTGTCGGAGGGGCAGTACTGAGGGATCCCCGCACTGTCGGAGGGGCAGTACTGAGGGAGCGCCGCACTGTCGGAGGGGCAATACGGAGGGAGCGCCGCACTGTAGGAGGGGCGGTACTGAGGGAGCACCGCACTTTTGCAGGGGCGGTACTGAGGGAGCGCCGCACTGTCGGAGGGGCAGTACTGAGGGAGCGCTGCACTGTCGGAGGGGCGGTACTGAGGGAGCACCACACTGTCGGAAGGGGCGGTACTGAGGGAGCGCCGCACTGTCGGAGGGTCGGTACTGAGGGAGCGCCGCACTGTCGGAGGGGCGGTACTGAGAGAGCGCCGCACTATCGGAGGGGCGGTACTGAGGGAGCGCCGCACTGTCGGAGGGGCGGTACTGAGGGAGCGGCGCACTGTCGGAGGGACGGTACTGAGGGAACGCTGCACTGTCGGAGGGGCAGTACTGAGGGAGCGCCGCACTGTCGGAGGGGCGATACTGAGGGAGCGCCGCACTGTCGGAGGGGCAATACTGAGGGAGCGCCGCACTGTAGGAGGGGCGGTACTGAGGGAGCACCGCACTGTTGGAGGGGCGGTACTGAGGGAGCGCCGCACTGTCGGATGGGCAGTACTGAGGGAGCACCGCACTGTCGGAGGGGCAGTACTGAGGGAGCGCCGCACTGTCGGAGGGGCAGTACTGAGGGAGCCCCGCACTGTCGGAGGGGGCGGTACTGAGGGAGTGCCGCACTGTCGGAGGGGCGGTACTGAGGGAGCCCCGCACTGTCGGAGGGTTGGTATAGTGGGAGCGCCGCACTGTCGGAGGGGCAGTACTGAGGGAGCGCCGCACTGTCAGAGGGGCAGTACTGAGGGAGCGCCGCACTGTCAGAGGGGCAGTACTGAGGAGCGCCGCACTGTCGGAGGGGCAGTACTGAGGGAGCGCCACACTGTCGGAGGGGCAGTACTGAGGGAGCGCCGCACTGTCAGAGGGGCAGTACTGAGGGAGCGCCGCACTGTCAGAGGGGCAGTACTGAGGAGCGCCGCACTGTCGGAGGGGCAGTACTGAGGGAGCGCCGCACTGTCAGAGGGGCAGTACTGAGGAGCGCCGCACTGTCGGAGGGGCAGTACTGAGGGAGCGCCGCACTGTCAGAGGGGCAGTACTGAGGAGCGCCGCACTGTCGGAGGGGCAGTACTGAGGGAGCGCCGCACTGTCGGAGGGGCAGTACTAAGGGAGCGCCGCACTGTCGGAGGGGCAGTACTGAGGGAGCGCCGCACTGTCGGAGGGGTGGTGCTGAGGGAGCACCGCACTGTCGGAGGGGCAGTACTGAGGGAACACCGCACTGTCGGAGGGGCAATACTGAGGGAGCGCCGCACTGTAGGAGGGGCGGTACTGAGGGAGCGCCGCACTGTCGGAGGGGCAGTACTGAGGGAGCGCCACACTGTCGGAGGGGCGGTGCTGAGGGAGCGTCGCACTGTCGGTGGGGCGGTACTGAGGGAGTGCTGCACTGTCAGAAGGGCAGTACTGAGGGAGCGCCGCACTGTCGGATGGGCAGTACTGAGGGAGCGCCGCACTGTCGGAGGGGCGGTACTGAGGGAGCGCCGCACTGTCGGAGGGGCAATACTGAGGGAGTGCCGCACTGTCGGAGGGGCGGTACTGAGGGAGTGCCGCACTGTCGGAGAGGCAGTACTGAGGGAGCGCCGCACTGTCGGAGGGGCAGGACTGAGGGAGCGCCGCGCTGTCGGAGGGGCGGTACTGAGGGGGCGCCACACTGTCAGAGGGGGCAGTACTGAGGGAGTGCCGCACTATCGGAGGGGCAGTACTGAGGGATCCCCGCACTGTCGGAGTGTTGGTACTGTGGGAGTACCGCACTGTCGGAGGGGCAGTACTGAGGGAGCGTCGCACTGTCGGAGGGGCAGTACTGAGGGAGTGCTGCACTGTCAGAAGGGCAGTACTGAGGGAGCGCCGCACTGTCAGAGGGGCAGTACTGAGGGAGCGCCGCACTGTCGGAGGGGCAGTACTGAGGGAGCGCCGCACTGTCGGAGGGGCGGTACTGAGGGAGCGCCGCGCTGTCGGAGGGGCAATACTGAGGGAGCGCCGCACTGTCGGAGGGGCGGTACTGAGGGAGTGCCGCACTGTCGGAGAGGCAGTACTGAGGGAGCGCCGCACTGTCGGAGGGGCAGTACTGAGGGAGCGCCGCGCTGTCGGAGGGGCGGCACTGAGGGGGCGCCACACTGTCGGAGGGGCGGTACTGAAGGAGCGCCGCACTGTCGGAGGGGCGGTACTGAGGGAGCGTCGCACTGTCGGAGGGGCAGTACTGAGGGAGCGCCGCACTGTCGGAGGGGCGGTACTGAGGGAGCGCCACACTGTCGGAGGGGCAGTACTGAGGGAGCGCCGCACTGTAGGAGGGGCGGTACTGAGGGAGCACCGCACTGTCGGAGGGGCGGTACTGAGGGAGCGCCGCACTGTCGAAGGGGTAGTACTGAGGGAGCGCTGCACTGTCGGAGGGGCGGTACTGAGGGAGAGCCGCACTGTCGGAGGGGCAGCACTGAGGGAGCGCCGCAATGTCGGAGGGGCGGTACTGAGGGAGCACCACACTGTCGGAGGGGCGGTACTGAGGGAGCGCCGCACTGTCGGAGGGGCAGTACTGAGGGAGCGCTGCGCTGTCGGAGGGGCGGTACTGAGGGAGCACCGCACTGTCGGAGGGGCAGTACTGAGGGAGCGCTGCACTGTGGGAAGGGCAGTACTGAGGGAGCGATGAACTGTCGGAGGAGCAGTACTGAGGGAGCGCCGCACTGTTGAGGGGCAGTACCGAGGGAGTGCCGCACTGTCGGAGAGGCGTACTGAGGGAACACCGCACTGTCAGGGGGCGGTACTGAGGGAGCGCCGCACTGTCGTAGGGGCGGTACTGAGGGAGTGCCGCACTGTCAGAGGGGCGGTACTGAGGGAGCGCCGCACTGTCAGAGGGGCGGTACTGAGGGAGCGCCGCACTGTCGGAGGGGCAGTACTGAGGGAGCCCCGCATTGTCGGAGGGGGCGGTACTGAGGG
>NW_028226758.1:0-26285 GCF_052327205.1 Somniosus microcephalus
GGGGTGTTTAATTCACCTTCCCCGGGGTGTTTAATTCACCTTCCCTGGGGTGTTTAATTCACCTTCCCCAGAGTGTTTAATTCACCTTCCCTGGGGTGTTTAATTCACCTTCCCCGGAGTGTTTAATTCACCTTCCCCGGAGTGTTTAATTCACCTTCCCCGGAGTGTTTAATTCACCTTCCCCGAAGTGTGTAATTCAGTTTCCCCGGAGTGTTTAATTCACCTTCCCTGGAGTGTTTAATTCACCTTCCCCGGAGCGTTTAATTCACCTTCCCCGGGCTGTTTAATTCACCTTCCCCGGGGTGTTTAATTCACCTTCCCCGGAGTGTTTAATTCACCTTCCCTGGGGTGTTTAATTCACCTTCCCCGGGGTGTTTAATTCACCTTCCCCGGAGTGTTTAATTCACCGTTCCCGAAGTGTTTAATTCAGTTTCCCCGGGGTGTTTAATTCACCTTCCCCGGAGTGTTTAATTCACCTTCCCCGGGGTTTTTAATTCACCTTCCCCGGAGTGTTTAATTCACCTTCCCCGGGGTGTTTAATTCACCTTCCCCGGGGTTTTTAATTCACCTTCCCCGGAGTGTTTAATTCACCTTCCCCGGGGTGTTTATTTCACCTTCCCCGGGGTGTGTAATTCACCTTCCATGGGGTGTTTAATTCACCTTCCCGGGAGTGTTTAATTCACCTTTCCCGGGGTGTGTAATTCACCTTCCCGGAGTGTTTAATTCACCTTCCCCGGAGTGTTTAATTCAGCTTCCCTGGGGTGTTTAATTCAGCTTCCCCGGATGGTTTAATTCACCTTCCCCGGAGTGTTTAATTCACCTTCCCTGGGGTGTTTAATTCACCTGCCCCGGAGTGCTTTATTCACCTTCCCCGGAGTGTTTAATTCACCTTCCCCGGAGTGTTTAATTCACCTTCCCCGGAGTGTTTAATTCACCTTCCCCGGAGTGTTTAATTCACCTTCCCCGGAGTGTTTAATTCACCTTCCCCGGAGTGTTTAATTCACCTTCCCCGGAGTGTTTAATTCACCTTCCCCGCGGTGTTTAATTCACCTTCCCTGGGGTGTTTAATTCACCTTCCCCGGAGTGTTTAATTCACCTTCCCTGGAGTGTTTAATTCACCTTCCCCGGAGTGTTCAATTCACCTTCCCCGAGTGTTTAATTGACCTTCCATGACGTGTTTAATTCAGCTTCCCCGAGTGTTTAATTCACCTTCCCCGGAGTGTTTAATTCACCTTCCCCGGTGTGTTTAATTCTCCTTCCCCGGAGTGTTTAATTCACCTTCCCCGGAGTGTTTAATTCACCTACCCCGGAGTGTTTAATTCACCTTCCCCGGAGTGTTTAATTCACCTTCCCCGGGGTGTTTAATTCACCTTCCCCGGAGTGTTTAATTCACCTTCCCGGGAGTGTTTAATTCACCTTCCCTGGGGTGTTTAATTCACCTTCCCTGGAGTGTTAAATTCACCTTCCCTGGAGTGTTTAATTCACATTCCCATGAGTGTTTAATTCACCTTCCCCGGAGTGTTTAATTCACCTTCCCCGGAGTGTTTAATTCTCCTTCCCCGGAGTGCTTAATTCACCTTCCCCGGAGTGTTTAATTCACATTCCCATGAGTGTTTAATTCACTTTCCCCGGAGTGTTTAATTCACCTTCCCCGGAGTGTTTAATTCTCCTTCCCCGGAGTGTTTAATTCACCTTCCCCGGAGTGTTTAATTCACCTTCCCCGGAGTGTTTAATTCACCTTCCCCGGGGTGTTTAATTCACCTTCCCCGGAGTGTTTAATTCACCTTCCCCGGAGTGTTTAATTCACCTTCCCCGGAGTGTTTAATTCACCTTCCCCGGAGTGTTTAATTCACCTTCCCCGGAGTGTTTAATTCACCTTCCCCGGAGTGTTTAATTCACCTTCCCCGGAGTGTTTAATTCACCTTCCCCGGAGTGTTTAATTCACCTTCCCCGGAGTGATTAATTCACCTTCCCCGGAGTGTTTAATTCTCCTTCCCCGGAGTGTTTAATTCACCTTCCCCGGAGTGTTTAATTCACCTTCCCCGGAGTGTTTAATTCACCTTCCCCGGAGTGTTTAATTCACCTTCCCCGGAGTGTTTAATTCACCTTCCCCGGGGTGTTTAATTCACCTTCCCCGGAGTGTTTAATTCACCTTCCCCGGAGTGTTTAATTCACCTTCCCCGGGGTGTTTAATTCACCTTCCCCGGGGTGCTTAATTCACCTTCCCCGGAGTGTTTAATTCACCTTCCCCGGGGTGTTTAATTCACCATCCCCGGGGTGTTTAATTCACCTTCCCCGGAGTGTTTAATTCACCGTTCCCGAAGTGTTTAATTCAGTTTCCCCGGGGTGTTTAATTCACCTTCCCCGGAGTGTTTAATTCACCTTCCCCGGGGTTTTTAATTCACCTTCCCCGGAGTGTTAAATTCACCTTCCCCGGGGTGTTTAATTCACCTTCCCCGGGGTGTTTAATTCACCTTCCCCGGAGTGTTTAATTCACCTTCCCCGGAGTGTTTAATTCACCTTCCCCGGAGTGTTTAATTCACCTTCCCCGGAGTGTTTAATTCACCTTCCCCGGGGTGTTTAATTCACCTTCCCCGGAGAGTTTAATTCACCTTCCCCGGAGTGTTTAATTCACCTTCCCCGGAGTGTTTAATTCACCTTCCCCGGAGTGTGTAATTCACCTTCCCCGGAGTGCTTAATTCACCTTCCCCGTAGTGTTTAATTCACCTTCCCCAGAGTGTTTAATTCACCTTCCCCGGAGTGTTTAATTCACCTTCCCCGGAGTGTTTAATTCACCTTCCCCGGGGTGTTTAATTCACCTTCCCCGGAGTGTTTAATTCACCTTCCCCGGGGTGTTTAATTCACCTTCCCTGGGGTGTTTAATTCACCTTCCCCGGAGTGTTTAATTCACCTTCACCGGAGTGTTTTATTCACCTTCCCCGGAGTGTTTAATTCACCTTCCCCGAAGTGTGTAATTCAGTTTCCCCGGAGCGTTTAATTCACCTTCCCCGGAGTGTTTAATTCACCTTCCCCGGAGTGTTTAATTCACCTTCCCCGGAGTGTTTAATTCACCTTCTCCGGAGTGTTTAATTCACCTTCCCCGGAGTGTTTAATTCACCTTCCCCGGAGTGTTTAATTCACCTTCCCTGAAGCGTTTAATTCACCTTCCCCGGGGTGTTTAATTCACCTTCCCCGGAGTGTTAAAATCAACTTCCCCGGAGTGTTTAATTCACCTACCCTGAAGTCTTTAATTCACCTTCCCCTGGGTGTTTAATTCACCTTCCCCGGAGTGTTAAAATCAACTTCCCCGGAGTGTTTAATTCACCTACCCTGAAGTCTTTAATTCACCTTCCCCGGAGTGTTTAATTCACCTTCCCCGGAGTGTTTAATTCACCTTCCCTGAAGTGTTTAATTCACCTTCCCCGGGGTGTTTAATTCACCTTCCCCGGAGTGTTTAATTCACCTTCCCCGGAGTGTTTAGTTCACCTTCCCTGGAGTGATTAATTCCCCATCCCTGTAGTGTTTAATTCACCTTCCCCGGGGTGTTTAATTCACCTTCCCCGGAGTGTTTAATTCACCTTCCCTGAAGTGTTTAATTCACCTTCCCCGGGGTGTTTAATTCACCATCCCTGGAGTGTTTAATTCACCTTCCCTGAAGTGTTTAATTCACCTTCCCTGGGGTGTTTAATTCACCTTCCCCGGAGTGTTTAATTCACCTTCCCCGGAGTGTTTAATTCACCTTCCCCGGGGTGTTTAATTCACCTTCCCTGAAGTGTTTAATTCACCTTCCCCGGGGTGTTTAATTCACCATCCCTGGAGTGTTTAATTCACCTTCCCCGGAGAGTTTAATTCACCATCCCTGGAGTGTTTAATTCACCTTCCCCGGAGTGTTTAATTCACCTTCCCCGGAGTGTTTAATTCACCTTCCCCGGAGTGTTTAATTCACTTTCCCCGGAGTGTTTAATTCACCTTCCCTGGAGTGTTTCATTCACCTTCCCCGGAATTTTAATTCACCTTCCCCGGAGTGTTTAATTCACCTTCCCCCGGAGTGTTTAATTCACTTTCCCCGGAGTGTTTAATTCACCTTCCCCGAAGTGTTTAATTCACCTTCCCCGGATTGTTTAATTCACCATCCCCGGAGTGTTTAATTCACCTTCCCTGGAGTGTTTAATTCACCTACCCCGGAGTGTTTAATTCACCTTCCCCGAAGTGTTTAATTCGCCTTCCCCGGAGTGTTTAATTCACCTTTACCAGAGTGTTTAATTCACCTTCCCCGGAGTGTTTAATTCACCTTCACTGGAGTGTTTAATTCACCTTCCCTGGAGTGTTAAATTCACCTTCCCCGGAGTGTTTAATTCACCTTCCCTGGAGTGTTTAATTCACCTTCCCTGGAGTGTTTAATTCACCTTCCCCGGAGTGTTTAATTCACCTTCACCAGAGTGTTTAATTCACCTTCCCCGGAGTGTTTAATTCACCTTCCCCGGAGTGTTTAATTCACCTTCCACGGAGTGTTAAATTCACCATCCCCGGAGTGTTTAATTCACCTTCCACGGGGTGTGTAATTCACCTACCCCAGAGTGTTTAATTCACCTTCCCCGGAGTGTATAATTCACCTTCCCCGGAGTGTTTAATTCACCTTCCCCGGAGTGTTTAATTCACCTTCCCCGGAGTGTTTAATTCATCTTCCCCGGAGTGTTTAATTCACCATCCCCGGAGTGTTTAATTCACCTTCTCCGGAGTGTTTAATTCACCTTCCCCGGAGTGTTTAATTCACCTTCCCCAGAGTGTTTAATTCACCTTCCCCGGAGTGTTTAATTCACCTTCCCCAGAGTGTTTAATTCTCCTTCCACGGAGTGTTTAATTCACCTTCACCAGAGTGTTTAATTCACCTTCCCCGGAGTGTTTAATTCACCTTCCCCGGAGTGTGCAATTCAACTTCCCCGGAGTGTTTAATTCACCTTCCCCGGAGTGTTTAATTCACCTTCCCAGAGTGTTTAATTCACCTTCCCCGGAGTGTTTAATTCACCTTCCCCGGAGTGTTTAATTCACCGTCCCCGGGGTGTTTAATTCACCTTACCCGGAGTGTTTAATTCACCTTCCCCGGAGTGTTTAATTCACCTTCCCCGGAGTGTTTAATTCACCTTCCCCGAAGTGTGTAATTCAGTTTCCCCGGAGTGTTTAATTCACCTTCCTTGGAGTGTTTAATTCACCTTCCCCGGAGTGTTTAATTCACCTTCCCCGGAGTGTTTAATTCACCTTCCCCGGGGTGTTTAATTCACCTTCCCCGGGGTGTTTAATTCACCTTCCCCGGAGTGTTTAATTCACCTTTCCTGGGGTGTTTAATTCACCTTCCCCGGGATGTTTAATTCACCTTCCCCGGAGTGTTTAATTCACCGTTCCCGAAGTGTTTAATTCAGTTTCCCCGGGGTGTTTAATTCACCTTCCCCGGAGTGCTTAATTCACCTTCCCCGGGGTTTTTAATTCACCTTCCCCGGAGTGTTTAATTCACCTTCCCCGGGGTGTTTAATTCACCTTCCCTGGGGTGTTTATTTCACCTTCCCCGGGGTGTGTAATTCACCTTCCACGGGGTGTTTAATTCACCTTCCCGGAGTGTTTAATTCACCTTTCCCGGGGTGTGTAATTCACCTTCCCCGGAGTGTTTAATTCAGCTTCCCTGGGGTGTTTAATTCAGCTTCCCCGAAGTGTTTAATTCACCTTCCCCGGAGTGTTTAATTCACCTTCCCTGGGGTGTTTAATTCACCTGCCCCGGAGAGCTTAATTCACCTTCCCCGGAGTGTTTAATTCACCTTCCGCGGAGTGTTTAATTCACCTTCCCCGGAGTGTTTAATTCACCTTCCCCGGAGTGTTTAATTCACCTTCCCCGGAGTGTTTAATTCACCTTCCCCGCGGTGTTTAATTCACCTTCCCTGGGGTGTTTAATTCACCTTCCCCGGAGTGTTTAATTCACCTTCCCTGGAGTGTTTAATTCACCTTCCCCGGAGTGTTCAATTCACCTTCCCCGAGTGTTTAATTCACCTTCCATGAGGTGTTTAATTCACCTTCCCCGAGTGTTTAATTCACCTTCCCCGGAGTGTTTAATTCACCTTCCCCGGTGTGTTTAATTCTCCTTCCCCGGAGTGTTTAATTCACCTTCCCCGGAGTGTTTAATTCACCTTCCCCGGAGTGTTTAATTCACCTTCCCGGGAGTGTTCAATTCACCTTCCCTGGGGTGTTTAATTCACCTTCCCTGGAGTGTTTAATTCACCTTCCCTGGAGTGTTTAATTCTCCTTCCCATGAGTGTTTAATTCACTTTCCCCGGAGTGTTTAATTCACCTTCCCTGGAGTGAATAATTCACCTTCCCCGGAGTGTTTAATTCACCTTCCCAGGAGTGTTTAATTCACCTTCCCCGGAGTGTTTAATTCACCTTCCTCGGAGTGATTAATTCACCTTCCCCGGAGTGTTTAATTCTCCTTCCCCGGAGTCTTTAATTCACCTTCCCCGGAGTGTTTAATTCACCTTCCCCGGAGTGTTTAATTCACCTTCCCCGGAGTGTTTAATTCACCTTCCCCGGAGTGTTTAATTCACCTTCCCCGGGGTGTTTAATTCACCTTCCCCGGGGTGTTTAATTCACCTTCCCCGGAGTGTTTAATTCACCTTCCCCGGGGTGTTTAATTCACCTTCCCCGGGATGTTTAATTCACCTTCCCCGGAGTGTTTAATTCACCGTTCCCGAAGTGTTTAATTCAGTTTCCCCGGGGTGTTTAATTCACCTTCCCCGGGGTTTTTAATTCACCTTCCCCGGAGTGTTTAATTCACCTTCCCCGGGGTGTTTAATTCACCTTCCCTGGGGTGTTTAATTCACCTTCCCCGGAGTGTTTAATTCACCTTCACCGGAGTGTTTAATTCACCTTCCCCGGAGTGTTTAATTCACCTTCCCCGAAGTGTGTAATTCAGTTTCCCCGGAGCGTTTAATTCACCTTCCCCGGAGTGTTTAATTCACCTTCCCCGGAGTGTTTAATTCACCTTCCCCGGAGTGTTTAATTCACCTTCCCCGGAGTGTTTAATTCACCTTCCCTGGAGTGTTTAATTCACCTTCCCCGGAGTGTTTAATTCACCTTCCCCGGAGTGTTTAATTCACCTTCCCCGGGGTGTTTAATTCACCTTCCCCGGGGTGTTTAATTCACCTTCCCCGGAGTGTTTAATTCACCTTCCCCGGGGTGTTTAATTCACCTTCCCTGGGATGTTTAATTCACCTTCCCCGGAGTGTTTAATTCACCGTTCCCGAAGTGTTTAATTCAGTTTCCCCGGGGTGTTTAATTCACCTTCCCCGGGGTTTTTAATTCATCTTCCCCGGAGTGTTTAATTCACCTTCCCCGGGGTGTTTAATTCACCTTCCCTGGGGTGTTTAATTCACCTTCCCCGGAGTGTTTAATTCACCTTCCTCGGAGTGATTAATTCACCTTCCCCGGAGTGTTTAATTCTCCTTCCCCGGAGTGTTTAATTCACCTTCCCCGGAGTGTTTAATTCACCTTCCCCGGAGTGTTTAATTCACCTTCCCCGGAGTGTTTAATTCACCTTCCCCGGAGTGTTTAATTCACCTTCCCCGGGGTGTTTAATTCACCTTCCCCGGGGTGTTTAATTCACCTTCCCCGGAGTGTTTAATTCACCTTCCCTGGGGTGTTTAATTCACCTTCCCCGGGATGTTTAATTCACCTTCCCCGGGGTGTTTAATTCACCTTCCCCGGGGTTTTTAATTCACCTTCCCCGGAGTGTTTAATTCACCTTCCCCGGGGTGTTTAATTCACCTTCCCTGGGGTGTTTAATTCACCTTCCCCGGAGTGTTTAATTCACCTTCACCGGAGTGTTTAATTCACCTTCCCCGGAGTGTTTAATTCACCTTCCCCGAAGTGTGTAATTCAGTTTCCCCGGAGCGTTTAATTCACCTTCCCCGGAGTGTTTAATTCACCTTCCCCGGAGTGTTTAATTCACCTTCCACGGAGTGTTAAATTCACCATCCCCGGAGTGTTTAATTCACCTTCCACGGGGTGTGTAATTCACCTACCCCAGAGTGTTTAATTCACCTTCCCCGGAGTGTATAATTCACCTTCCCCGGAGTGTTTAATTCACCTTCCCCGGAGTGTTTAATTCACCTTCCCCGGAGTGTTTAATTCATCTTCCCCGGAGTGTTTAATTCACCATCCCCGGAGTGTTTAATTCACCTTCTCCGGAGTGTTTAATTCACCTTCCCCGGAGTGTTTAATTCACCTTCCCCAGAGTGTTTAATTCACCTTCCCCGGAGTGTTTAATTCACCTTCCCCAGAGTGTTTAATTCTCCTTCCACGGAGTGTTTAATTCACCTTCACCAGAGTGTTTAATTCACCTTCCCCGGAGTGTTTAATTCACCTTCCCCGGAGTGTGCAATTCAACTTCTCCGGAGTGTTTAATTCACCTTCCCCGGGGTGTTTAATTCACCTTCCCCGGAGTGTTTAATTCACCTTCCCCGGAGTGTTTAATTCACCTTCCCCGGAGTGTTTAATTCACCTTCCCCGGAGTGTTTAATTCACCTTCCCCGGAGTGTTTAATTCACCTTCCCCGGGGTGCTTAATTCACCTTCCCCGGAGTGTTTAATTCACCTTCCCCGGAGTGTTTAATTCACCTTCCCCGGAGTGTTTAATTCACCTTCCCCGAAGTGTGTAATTCAGTTTCCCCGGAGTGTTTAATTCACCTTCCTTGGAGTGTTTAATTCACCTTCCCCGGAGTGTTTAATTCACCTTCCCCGGAGTGTTTAATTCACCTTCCCCGGGGTGTTTAATTCACCTTCCCCGGGGTGTTTAATTCACCTTCCCCGGAGTGTTTAATTCACCTTCCCTGGGGTGTTTAATTCACCTTCCCCGGGGTGTTTAATTCACCTTCCCCGGAGTGTTTATTCACCGTTCCCGAAGTGTTTAATTCAGTTTCCCCGGGGTGTTTAATTCACCTTCCCCGGAGTGTTTAATTCACCTTCCCCGGGGTTTTTAATTCACCTTCCCCGGAGTGTTTAATTCACCTTCCCCGGGGTGTTTAATTCACCTTCCCTGGGGTGTTTATTTCACCTTCCCCGGGGTGTGTAATTCACCTTCCACGGGGTGTTTAATTCACCTTCCCGGGAGTGTTTAATTCACCTTTCCCGGGGTGTGTAATTCACCTTCCCCGGAGTGTTTAATTCACCTTCCCCGGAGTGTTTAATTCAGCTTCCCTGGGGTGTTTAATTCAGCTTCCCCGGAGTGTTTAATTCACCTTCCCCGGAGTGTTTAATTCACCTTCCCTGGGGTGTTTAATTCACCTGCCCCGGAGTGCTTAATTCACCTTCCCCGGAGTGTTTAATTCACCTTCCGCGGAGTGTTTAATTCACCTTCCCCGGAGTGTTTAATTCAGCTTCCCCGGAGTGTTTAATTCACCTTCCCCGGAGTGTTTAATTCACCTTCCCCGGAGTGTTTAATTCACCTTCCCCGGAGTGTTTAATTCACCTTCCCCGCGGTGTTTAATTCACCTTCCCTGGGGTGTTTAATTCACCTTCCCCGGAGTGTTTAATTCACCTTCCCTGGAGTGTTTAATTCACCTTCCCCGGAGTGTTCAATTCACCTTCCCCGAGTGTTTAATTCACCTTCCATGAGGTGTTTAATTCACCTTCCCCGAGTGTTTAATTCACCTTCCCTGGAGTGTTTAATTCACCTTCCCCGGTGTGTTTAATTCTCCTTCCCCGGAGTGTTTAATTCACCTTCCCCGGAGTGTTTAATTCACCTTCCCCGGAGTGTTTAATTCACCTTCCCGGGAGTGTTCAATTCACCTTCCCTGGGGTGTTTAATTCACCTTCCCTGGAGTGTTTAATTCACCTTCCCTGGAGTGTTTAATTCTCCTTCCCATGAGTGTTTAATTCACTTTCCCCGGAGTGTTTAATTCACCTTCCCTGGAGTGAATAATTCACCTTCCCCGGAGTGTTTAATTCACCTTCCCAGGAGTGTTTAATTCACCTTCCCCGGAGTGTTTAATTCACCTTCCTCGGAGTGATTAATTCACCTTCCCCGGAGTGTTTAATTCTCCTTCCCCGGAGTGTTTAATTCACCTTCCCCGGAGTGTTTAATTCACCTTCCCCGGAGTGTTTAATTCACCTTCCCCGGAGTGTTTAATTCACCTTCCCCGGAGTGTTTAATTCACCTTCCCCGGGGTGTTTAATTCACCTTCCCCGGGGTGTTTAATTCACCTTCCCCGGAGTGTTTAATTCACCTTCCCCGGGGTGTTTAATTCACCTTCCCCGGGATGTTTAATTCACCTTCCCCGGAGTGTTTAATTCACCGTTCCCGAAGTGTTTAATTCAGTTTCCCCGGGGTGGTTAATTCACCTTCCCCGGGGTTTTTAATTCACCTTCCCCGGAGTGTTTAATTCACCTTCCCCGGGGTGTTTAATTCACCTTCCCCGGAGTGTTTAATTCACCTTCCCCGGTGTTGTGTATGTAATATGTGTGCTACTTTGAACCTATGGACAGGACTGCACTACTTGTAGGGCGTAGTGATACGCAGTACCACTCCTGGCCATAGGGGTATAAATAGTACTGTGGGTACTGATCTCCCCTCAGTTCCCGCCTGTGGGCATGAAGTAAAGACCTACGTATAGTCCCTACCTCCAACCAGTAAAGACATGTTTTATTGTTACTGATTAAGTCTGAGTATTAATTACTTGAACAACTCACAGATTTAACACTGGCGACGAGTCTGATTCGGACCCTGCGGCAGTCACTCCACGGCAGCTTCGTCCACAGCCAGGACGTTGCAGAGAGGTTTCCACCCTCTCCACCCCACTGGAAGACATCCTGACCTCGGAGCCTCCATCAGGGACCGTCAGCTTCTTCTCCAGCTTGGTGGTGGGTAAGCCGTTGTCTGAGCCGGGCAGCGACGCGACAGGCAGTCGACCGCGTTGGCCGCACGAACGGGGCTGGGGGAGCTGGAGGAATAGGGCACGAGAGCCGCTTCGAGCGGGAGGCGTTTCAACAGAGCGATCGCATCTCCTGATAAGAGCCGAGGGCCGCTTCGCGATCCAGCGATCGCATCCGCTGATAAGGGCCGCACTCGGGCGATCGCGGCGAAGATAAGGGCCGCACTCGGGGGCTGAAGGGAGACGGCGTTGGGGGACGGGTGAAGACCGCTATGCGCGGGAAAACCACCATTTTGTGGGCGGAGGACGACGGCAAGAGCGGGAAGCCGCCATCTTGGATAGCAGTAAAAAAAAAAAAAAATCTGACAAATTGCAAATCTACAATGCCTAAACACGGGAATATTAGTACCTTTGATAGTGACCTCGAAGATTGGGCCATATATGTTGAAAGAGTAAAAAATTATTGTAAGGCCAATAAAATTCATGACCAAGATAAAGCTCTAACATTATTAAATTTAATGGGTGCGAAGACATACGGGCAATTGAAACACCTGTTATCACCAGATGAACCGGCGGATAAGACGTTCGATGAGATTGTTACTGTCCTGAAAGATCGTCTAAACCCCACGCCGCTAATGCTAGCGAAACGATTTAAATTTTACAACAGAAGGCAGCTACAGCATGAAAGCAATGCTGAATATTTGCTGGAATTGCGTAAATTAGCGAAATATTGCCAGTTTGGAACGGGACTGACAGATGCACTACGAGACAAATTTGTGTGTGGTTTATTTAAACAGGATACACAAAAGCGACTGCTCGAGGAGAATGAGCTGACACTTGAGAAGGCGGTCACTGTGGCAGCAGCACACGAAGCCGCAGCGAGTGGCACGGCAGTAATGCAGCTACGGTCACCGGAGCTCAGTGCACACAAATTGGGTGTGAGTTCTGGCAAATGTTATCGTTGTGGAAAGACAACGCATGATCAGAACCAGTGTTGGTTTAAAAACCAAGAATGTAGAACTTGTGGTAGGCTTGGACATATAGCTAGAGTATGCAGGTCAGGGAAGAAGACCAGCAACAAGAAGTCACCGCAAGGAAAATACGCAAAGGTACACAAGGTGACCGAACAGGAGTCCGATTCAGACGCTAGCAGTAATGAACTGGCTAGCTTAAGCTGTAATGAACTGGCTAGCTTAAGAGTACTCAACGCTGGTAAGGGTGCAGACCTCCAGACAATTTGGGTCACTCTTCAGATAGAAGGAGTCCAAGTAAAACTGGAATTGGACACTGGATCGGCATTGACGGTCATAAATAAGAAAGATTACGGAAAGTTATTCCAACATATTCCCCTACAGGATACGGGGATTATATTGAAAACATACACGGGGCAAAGAGTGTACCCCATCGGGAAAATAGAGGTTGCAGTGGTCCACAAGGGCGAAGACAGTCAAATAATGGACTTATATGTGATATCTGAAGGAGGTTCTCCACTACGAGGACGGGAGTGGATTAGGAAAATGAATATGGACTGGCATTTCCTACAAACAATAACGAGTGAGAACTCGGTGAAGATAGTCTGCCCAGACTCTGGAACGGATGATGGTAAGCCCAACTCAGGTGCAAAAGACAAAGTTTCAGCACAGAATTCCACTGAGCAACAACAACATAGTTTAACTGTGGATTCTGAGTCTGGCAAGTCTACTGATGTGCCCATTTCTGAGGGACATCGGGCTCGAACTCAACTCCATTTCAAACTACAACAGCAATTACAACAAATGCTTCGCCGTTTTGAGCAAGAGTTGAATGCAACGAAAGAGTTCTTTGATATAGAGTTGGAGAATCTGGAAAGACAACAGAAGCAGCTGATGGAGAAAATGGAGCAGGAGCACACAAAACGTCTGATGTCAGAGGAGTTAACGGTCAGCCAACTCCTGCATATGCTGAAGGACAGGACTCTGAAATGGGAAAAACTTGAACACGAACTTCAATATTCAAACAAAAGGGGTTCGGAGCTCTCAAAGGTTATTGGAAGAGCTGAGGTGGCAACACAGACTGAGATGACTGCAACAGAGCAGCCCTTGGATGCCAAAAGTACGTTGACTCACGTCAACGTAGAACAACAGACCGCTGAAACAGCTGCTCCGGTAGAGGGATTGAATAGTCCGATCAATCAATCTCCAAAAGAAGTTGAAGTAGTAAAATCTCAAATGAGGTCATTAGTAAACGACTTGCTGAAAGCCCAGAAAAAGCTGGATGAAGAGGTACGCATGAAGAAGTCTCTTCAGGAAAGATGTCTGGACTTGGAACAAAAGCTGGCTAACGCCCAGCTGGGTATGGAGGAAATAGAAGACCCTCTCGCTGGCCTAGATCAGGACGACACCGAATATTATTATGTCCTGTCCTGCCCAACTTGTAACTTCGACTCCCACCATACAGAAATCATGGAGGAGCACCGAAAGTCTACGGAACATCGGGAGAAGGTGGCTCTACTATGGAAAAAGGAGGAAGAGAAGGAGGAACTGCGCATGCAGCTGGCAGCTGACAGTGGAGCCCAGAGAGTCTCCAAGAAGCAGAAAAGGAAAAGTCGAAACAGAAGATGACCCATCTGAACCATTATTACCTCTACCAGATCACACACGTGGTCCCTCCGAACGGAGCCAATTCAGTTCGGAAGTTCAAACTGTTAAATCCATGGAAGGACTATTGAATGAGTCACTCCAGCAACGTGAACCGACTACACCACAGAGATTGAATCTGTGAACTGTTTTCCGCAGAGACTGAATCTGTGATCTGTTTTGACATGAAGTTATCTATGTATCTATGTTATTCTGTTATGAAAACCTGAAGTTATATATGTATATATGTTATTACGTTATGTTAAATGGGGAGATGACTGTAAAGCTAGGAAGGGAGGAATGTTGTGTATGTAATATGTGTGCTACTTTGAACCTATGGACAGGACTGCACTACTTGTAGGGCGTAGTGATACGCAGTACCACTCCTGGCCATAGGGGTATAAATAGTACTGTGGGTACTGATCTCCCCTCAGTTCCCGCCTGTGGGCATGAAGTAAAGATGTACGTATAGTCCCTACCTCCAACCAGTAAAGACATGTTTTATTGTTACTGATTAAGTCTGACTATTAATTACTTGAACAACTCACAGATTTAACACCCGGAGTGTTTAATTCACCTTCCCCGGAGTGTTTAATTCACCTTCCCCGGGGTGTTTAATTCACCTTCCCCGGAGTGTTTAATTCACCTTCCCCGGGGTGTTTAATTCACCTTCCCCGGAGTGTTTAATTCACCTTCACCGGAGTGTTTAATTCACCTTCCCCGGAGTGTTTAATTCACCTTCCCTGGAGTGTTTAATTCACCTTCCCCGGAGGGTTTAATTCTCCTTCCCCGGAGTGTTTAATTCACCTTCACCAGAGTGTTTAATTCACCTTCCCCGGAGTGTTTAATTCACCTTCCCCGGAGTGTCTAATTCACCTTCCCCGGAGTGTTTAATTCACCTTCCCCGGAGTGTTTAATTCACCTTCCCCGGAGTGTTTAATTCACCTTCCCCGGAGTGTTTAATTCACCTTCCCCGGGGTGTTTAATTCACCTTCCCCGGAGTGTTTAATTCGCCTTCCCCGGGGTGTTTAATTCACCTTCCCTGGGGTGTTAAATTCACCTTCCCCGGAGTGTTTAATTCACCTTCCCCGGAGTGTTTAATTCACCTTCCCCGAAGTGTGTAATTCAGTTTCCCCGGAGTGTTTAATTCACCTTCCCCGGAGTGTTTAATTCACCTTCCCCGGGGTGTTTAATTCACCTTCCCCGGGGTGTTTAATTCACCTTCCCCGGAGTGTTTAATTCACCTTCCCCGGGGTGTTTAATTCACCTTCTCCGGGGTATTTAATTCACCTTCCCCGGAGTGTTTAATTCACCGTTCCCGAAGTGTTTAATTCAGTTTCCCCGGGGTGTTTAATTCACCTTCCCCGGAGTGTTTAATTCACCTTCCCCGGGGTTTTTAATTCACCTTCCCCGGAGTGTTTAATTCACCTTCCCCGGGGTGTTTAATTCACCTTCCCTGGGGTGTTTAATTCACCTTCCCCGGAGTGTTTAATTCAACTTCCCCGGAGTGTTTAATTCACCTTCCCCGGAGTGTTTAATTCACCTTCCCCGGGGTGTTTAATTCACCTTCCCTGGAGTGTTTAATTCACCTTCCCCGGAGTGCTTAATTCTCCTTCCCCGGAGTGTTTAATTCACCTTCCCCGGAGTGTTTAATTCACCTTCCCCGGAGTGTTTAATTCTCCTTCCCCGGAGTGTTTAATTCACCTTCACCAGAGTGTTTAATTCACCTTCCCCGGAGTGTTTAATTCACCTTCCCCGGAGTGTTTAATTCACCTTCCCCGGAGTGTTTAATTCACCTTCCCCGGAGTGTTTAATTCACCTTCCCCGGAGTGTTTAATTCACCTTCCCCGGAGTGTTTAATTCACCTTCCCCGGGGTGTTTAATTCACCTTCCCCGGAGTGTTTAATTCACCTTCCCCGGGGTGTTTAATTCACCTTCCCTGGGGTGTTTAATTCACCTTCCCCGGAGTGTTTAATTCACCTTCCCCGGGGTGTTTAATTCACCTTCCCCGGAGTGTTTAATTCACCTTCCCCGGGGTGTTTAATTCACCTTCCCTGGGGTGTTTAATTCACCTTCCCCGGAGTGTTTAATTCACCTTCCCTGGAGTGCTTAATTCACCTTCCCCGGAGTGTTTAATTCACCTTCCCCGGAGTGTTTAATTCACCTTCCCCGGAGTGTTTAATTCACCTTCCCCGGAGTGTTTATTTCATCTTCCCCGGAATGTTTAATTCACCTTCCCCGGGGTGTTTAATTCACCTTCCCCGGAGTGTTTCATTCACCTTCCCCGGGGTGTTTAATTCACCTTCCCTGGAGTGTTTAATTCACCTTCCCTGGAGTGTTTAATTCACCTTCCCCGGGGTGTTTAATTCACCTTCCCCGGGGTGTTTAATTCACCTTCCCCGGAGTGTTTAATTCACCTTCCCCGGGGTGTTTAATTCACCTTCTCCGGGGTATTTAATTCACCTTCCCCGGAGTGTTTAATTCACCGTTCCCGAAGTGTTTAATTCAGTTTCCCCGGGGTGTTTAATTCACCTTCCCCAGAGTGTTTAATTCACCTTCCCCGGGGTTTTTAATTCACCTTCCCCGGAGTGTTTAATTCACCTTCCCCGGGGTGTTTAATTCACCTTCCCCGGGGTGTTTAATTCACCTTCCCCGGAGTGTTTAATTCACCTTCCCCGGAGTGTTTAATTCATCTTCCCCGGAGTGTTTATTTCACCTTCCCCGGAGTGTATAATTCACCTTCCCCGGAGTGTTTAATTCACCTTCCCCGGGGTGTTTAATTCACCTTCCACGGAGTGTTTAATTCACCTTCCCAGGAGTGTTTAATTCACCTTCCCCGGAGTTTTTAATTCACCTTCCCCGGAGTGTTTAATTCACCTTCCCCGGAGTGTTTAATTCTCCTTCTCCGGAGTGTTTAATTCACCTTCACCAGAGTGTTTAATTCACCTTCCCCGGAGTGTTTAATTCACCTTCCCCGGAGTGTTTAATTCACCTTCCCCGGAGTGTTTAATTCACCTTCCCCGGAGTGTTTAATTCACCTTCCCCGGAGTGTTTAATTCACCTTCCCCGGAGTGTTTAATTCACCTTCCCCGGGGTGTTTAATTCACCTTCCCCGGAGTGTTTAATTCACCTTCCCCGGAGTGTTTAATTCACCTTCCCCGGAGTGTTTATTTCATCTTCCCCGGAATGTTTAATTCACCTTCCCCGGGGTGTTTAATTCACCTTCCCCGGAGTGTTTCATTCAACTTCCCTGGGGTGTTTAATTCACCTTCCCCGGAGTGTTTAATTCACCTTCCCCGGGGTGTTTAATTCACCTTCCCCGGGGTGTTTAATTCACCTTCCCCGGAGTGTTTAATTCACCTTCCCTGGGGTGTTTAATTCACCTTCCCCGGGATGTTTAATTCACCTTCCCCGGGGTGTTTAATTCACCTTCCCCGGGGTTTTTAATTCACCTTCCCCGGAGTGTTTAATTCACCTTCCCCGGGGTGTTTAATTCACCTTCCCTGGGGTGTTTAATTCACCTTCCCCGGAGTGTTTAATTCACCTTCACCGGAGTGTTTAATTCACCTTCCCCGGAGTGTTTAATTCACCTTCCCCGAAGTGTGTAATTCAGTTTCCCCGGAGCGTTTAATTCACCTTCCCCGGAGTGTTTAATTCACCTTCCCCGGAGTGTTTAATTCACCTTCCACGGAGTGTTAAATTCACCATCCCCGGAGTGTTTAATTCACCTTCCACGGGGTGTGTAATTCACCTACCCCAGAGTGTTTAATTCACCTTCCCCGGAGTGTATAATTCACCTTCCCCGGAGTGTTTAATTCACCTTCCCCGGAGTGTTTAATTCACCTTCCCCGGAGTGTTTAATTCATCTTCCCCGGAGTGTTTAATTCACCATCCCCGGAGTGTTTAATTCACCTTCTCCGGAGTGTTTAATTCACCTTCCCCGGAGTGTTTAATTCACCTTCCCCAGAGTGTTTAATTCACCTTCCCCGGAGTGTTTAATTCACCTTCCCCAGAGTGTTTAATTCTCCTTCCACGGAGTGTTTAATTCACCTTCACCAGAGTGTTTAATTCACCTTCCCCGGAGTGTTTAATTCACCTTCCCCGGAGTGTGCAATTCAACTTCTCCGGAGTGTTTAATTCACCTTCCCCGGGGTGTTTAATTCACCTTCCCCGGAGTGTTTAATTCACCTTCCCCGGAGTGTTTAATTCACCTTCCCCGGAGTGTTTAATTCACCTTCCCCGGAGTGTTTAATTCACCTTCCCCGGAGTGTTTAATTCACCTTCCCCGGGGTGCTTAATTCACCTTCCCCGGAGTGTTTAATTCACCTTCCCCGGAGTGTTTAATTCACCTTCCCCGGAGTGTTTAATTCACCTTCCCCGAAGTGTGTAATTCAGTTTCCCCGGAGTGTTTAATTCACCTTCCTTGGAGTGTTTAATTCACCTTCCCCGGAGTGTTTAATTCACCTTCCCCGGAGTGTTTAATTCACCTTCCCCGGGGTGTTTAATTCACCTTCCCCGGGGTGTTTAATTCACCTTCCCCGGAGTGTTTAATTCACCTTCCCTGGGGTGTTTAATTCACCTTCCCCGGGGTGTTTAATTCACCTTCCCCGGAGTGTTTATTCACCGTTCCCGAAGTGTTTAATTCAGTTTCCCCGGGGTGTTTAATTCACCTTCCCCGGAGTGTTTAATTCACCTTCCCCGGGGTTTTTAATTCACCTTCCCCGGAGTGTTTAATTCACCTTCCCCGGGGTGTTTAATTCACCTTCCCTGGGGTGTTTATTTCACCTTCCCCGGGGTGTGTAATTCACCTTCCACGGGGTGTTTAATTCACCTTCCCGGAGTGTTTAATTCACCTTTCCCGGGGTGTGTAATTCACCTTCCCCGGAGTGTTTAATTCACCTTCCCCGGAGTGTTTAATTCAGCTTCCCTGGGGTGTTTAATTCAGCTTCCCGGAGTGTTTAATTCACCTTCCCCGGAGTGTTTAATTCACCTTCCCTGGGGTGTTTAATTCACCTGCCCCGGAGTGCTTAATTCACCTTCCCCGGAGTGTTTAATTCACCTTCCGCGGAGTGTTTAATTCACCTTCCCCGGAGTGTTTAATTCACCTTCCCCGGAGTGTTTAATTCACCTTCCCCGGAGTGTTTAATTCACCTTCCCCGGAGTGTTTAATTCACCTTCCCCGGAGTGTTTAATTCACCTTCCCCGCGGTGTTTAATTCACCTTCCCTGGGGTGTTTAATTCACCTTCCCCGGAGTGTTTAATTCACCTTCCCTGGAGTGTTTAATTCACCTTCCCCGGAGTGTTCAATTCACCTTCCCCGAGTGTTTAATTCACCTTCCATGAGGTGTTTAATTCACCTTCCCCGAGTGTTTAATTCACCTTCCCTGGAGTGTTTAATTCACCTTCCCCGGTGTGTTTAATTCTCCTTCCCCGGAGTGTTTAATTCACCTTCCCCGGAGTGTTTAATTCACCTTCCCCGGAGTGTTTAATTCACCTTCCCGGGAGTGTTCAATTCACCTTCCCTGGGGTGTTTAATTCACCTTCCCTGGAGTGTTTAATTCACCTTCCCTGGAGTGTTTAATTCTCCTTCCCATGAGTGTTTAATTCACTTTCCCCGGAGTGTTTAATTCACCTTCCCTGGAGTGAATAATTCACCTTCCCCGGAGTGTTTAATTCACCTTCCCAGGAGTGTTTAATTCACCTTCCCCGGAGTGTTTAATTCACCTTCCTCGGAGTGATTAATTCACCTTCCCCGGAGTGTTTAATTCTCCTTCCCCGGAGTGTTTAATTCACCTTCCCCGGAGTGTTTAATTCACCTTCCCCGGAGTGTTTAATTCACCTTCCCCGGAGTGTTTAATTCACCTTCCCCGGAGTGTTTAATTCACCTTCCCCGGGGTGTTTAATTCACCTTCCCCGGGGTGTTTAATTCACCTTCCCCGGAGTGTTTAATTCACCTTCCCCGGGGTGTTTAATTCACCTTCCCCGGGATGTTTAATTCACCTTCCCCGGAGTGTTTAATTCACCGTTCCCGAAGTGTTTAATTCAGTTTCCCCGGGGTGGTTAATT
Organism: Somniosus microcephalus; assembly: GCF_052327205.1. Classification (NCBI taxonomy): domain Eukaryota; kingdom Metazoa; phylum Chordata; class Chondrichthyes; order Squaliformes; family Somniosidae; genus Somniosus; species Somniosus microcephalus. The sequence continues at coordinate 19,591 of NW_028226758.1, forward strand.
CACCTTCCCCGGGGTTTTTAATTCACCTTCCCCGGAGTGTTTAATTCACCTTCCCCGGGGTGTTTAATTCACCTTCCCCGGAGTGTTTAATTCACCTTCCCCGGTGTTGTGTATGTAATATGTGTGCTACTTTGAACCTATGGACAGGACTGCACTACTTGTAGGGCGTAGTGATACGCAGTACCACTCCTGGCCATAGGGGTATAAATAGTACTGTGGGTACTGATCTCCCCTCAGTTCCCGCCTGTGGGCATGAAGTAAAGACCTACGTATAGTCCCTACCTCCAACCAGTAAAGACATGTTTTATTGTTACTGATTAAGTCTGAGTATTAATTACTTGAACAACTCACAGATTTAACACTGGCGACGAGTCTGATTCGGACCCTGCGGCAGTCACTCCACGGCAGCTTCGTCCACAGCCAGGACGTTGCAGAGAGGTTTCCACCCTCTCCACCCCACTGGAAGACATCCTGACCTCGGAGCCTCCATCAGGGACCGTCAGCTTCTTCTCCAGCTTGGTGGTGGGTAAGCCGTTGTCTGAGCCGGGCAGCGACGCGACAGGCAGTCGACCGCGTTGGCCGCACGAACGGGGCTGGGGGAGCTGGAGGAATAGGGCACGAGAGCCGCTTCGAGCGGGAGGCGTTTCAACAGAGCGATCGCATCTCCTGATAAGAGCCGAGGGCCGCTTCGCGATCCAGCGATCGCATCCGCTGATAAGGGCCGCACTCGGGCGATCGCGGCGAAGATAAGGGCCGCACTCGGGGGCTGAAGGGAGACGGCGTTGGGGGACGGGTGAAGACCGCTATGCGCGGGAAAACCACCATTTTGTGGGCGGAGGACGACGGCAAGAGCGGGAAGCCGCCATCTTGGATAGCAGTAAAAAAAAAAAAAAATCTGACAAATTGCAAATCTACAATGCCTAAACACGGGAATATTAGTACCTTTGATAGTGACCTCGAAGATTGGGCCATATATGTTGAAAGAGTAAAAAATTATTGTAAGGCCAATAAAATTCATGACCAAGATAAAGCTCTAACATTATTAAATTTAATGGGTGCGAAGACATACGGGCAATTGAAACACCTGTTATCACCAGATGAACCGGCGGATAAGACGTTCGATGAGATTGTTACTGTCCTGAAAGATCGTCTAAACCCCACGCCGCTAATGCTAGCGAAACGATTTAAATTTTACAACAGAAGGCAGCTACAGCATGAAAGCAATGCTGAATATTTGCTGGAATTGCGTAAATTAGCGAAATATTGCCAGTTTGGAACGGGACTGACAGATGCACTACGAGACAAATTTGTGTGTGGTTTATTTAAACAGGATACACAAAAGCGACTGCTCGAGGAGAATGAGCTGACACTTGAGAAGGCGGTCACTGTGGCAGCAGCACACGAAGCCGCAGCGAGTGGCACGGCAGTAATGCAGCTACGGTCACCGGAGCTCAGTGCACACAAATTGGGTGTGAGTTCTGGCAAATGTTATCGTTGTGGAAAGACAACGCATGATCAGAACCAGTGTTGGTTTAAAAACCAAGAATGTAGAACTTGTGGTAGGCTTGGACATATAGCTAGAGTATGCAGGTCAGGGAAGAAGACCAGCAACAAGAAGTCACCGCAAGGAAAATACGCAAAGGTACACAAGGTGACCGAACAGGAGTCCGATTCAGACGCTAGCAGTAATGAACTGGCTAGCTTAAGCTGTAATGAACTGGCTAGCTTAAGAGTACTCAACGCTGGTAAGGGTGCAGACCTCCAGACAATTTGGGTCACTCTTCAGATAGAAGGAGTCCAAGTAAAACTGGAATTGGACACTGGATCGGCATTGACGGTCATAAATAAGAAAGATTACGGAAAGTTATTCCAACATATTCCCCTACAGGATACGGGGATTATATTGAAAACATACACGGGGCAAAGAGTGTACCCCATCGGGAAAATAGAGGTTGCAGTGGTCCACAAGGGCGAAGACAGTCAAATAATGGACTTATATGTGATATCTGAAGGAGGTTCTCCACTACGAGGACGGGAGTGGATTAGGAAAATGAATATGGACTGGCATTTCCTACAAACAATAACGAGTGAGAACTCGGTGAAGATAGTCTGCCCAGACTCTGGAACGGATGATGGTAAGCCCAACTCAGGTGCAAAAGACAAAGTTTCAGCACAGAATTCCACTGAGCAACAACAACATAGTTTAACTGTGGATTCTGAGTCTGGCAAGTCTACTGATGTGCCCATTTCTGAGGGACATCGGGCTCGAACTCAACTCCATTTCAAACTACAACAGCAATTACAACAAATGCTTCGCCGTTTTGAGCAAGAGTTGAATGCAACGAAAGAGTTCTTTGATATAGAGTTGGAGAATCTGGAAAGACAACAGAAGCAGCTGATGGAGAAAATGGAGCAGGAGCACACAAAACGTCTGATGTCAGAGGAGTTAACGGTCAGCCAACTCCTGCATATGCTGAAGGACAGGACTCTGAAATGGGAAAAACTTGAACACGAACTTCAATATTCAAACAAAAGGGGTTCGGAGCTCTCAAAGGTTATTGGAAGAGCTGAGGTGGCAACACAGACTGAGATGACTGCAACAGAGCAGCCCTTGGATGCCAAAAGTACGTTGACTCACGTCAACGTAGAACAACAGACCGCTGAAACAGCTGCTCCGGTAGAGGGATTGAATAGTCCGATCAATCAATCTCCAAAAGAAGTTGAAGTAGTAAAATCTCAAATGAGGTCATTAGTAAACGACTTGCTGAAAGCCCAGAAAAAGCTGGATGAAGAGGTACGCATGAAGAAGTCTCTTCAGGAAAGATGTCTGGACTTGGAACAAAAGCTGGCTAACGCCCAGCTGGGTATGGAGGAAATAGAAGACCCTCTCGCTGGCCTAGATCAGGACGACACCGAATATTATTATGTCCTGTCCTGCCCAACTTGTAACTTCGACTCCCACCATACAGAAATCATGGAGGAGCACCGAAAGTCTACGGAACATCGGGAGAAGGTGGCTCTACTATGGAAAAAGGAGGAAGAGAAGGAGGAACTGCGCATGCAGCTGGCAGCTGACAGTGGAGCCCAGAGAGTCTCCAAGAAGCAGAAAAGGAAAAGTCGAAACAGAAGATGACCCATCTGAACCATTATTACCTCTACCAGATCACACACGTGGTCCCTCCGAACGGAGCCAATTCAGTTCGGAAGTTCAAACTGTTAAATCCATGGAAGGACTATTGAATGAGTCACTCCAGCAACGTGAACCGACTACACCACAGAGATTGAATCTGTGAACTGTTTTCCGCAGAGACTGAATCTGTGATCTGTTTTGACATGAAGTTATCTATGTATCTATGTTATTCTGTTATGAAAACCTGAAGTTATATATGTATATATGTTATTACGTTATGTTAAATGGGGAGATGACTGTAAAGCTAGGAAGGGAGGAATGTTGTGTATGTAATATGTGTGCTACTTTGAACCTATGGACAGGACTGCACTACTTGTAGGGCGTAGTGATACGCAGTACCACTCCTGGCCATAGGGGTATAAATAGTACTGTGGGTACTGATCTCCCCTCAGTTCCCGCCTGTGGGCATGAAGTAAAGATGTACGTATAGTCCCTACCTCCAACCAGTAAAGACATGTTTTATTGTTACTGATTAAGTCTGACTATTAATTACTTGAACAACTCACAGATTTAACACCCGGAGTGTTTAATTCACCTTCCCCGGAGTGTTTAATTCACCTTCCCCGGGGTGTTTAATTCACCTTCCCCGGAGTGTTTAATTCACCTTCCCCGGGGTGTTTAATTCACCTTCCCCGGAGTGTTTAATTCACCTTCACCGGAGTGTTTAATTCACCTTCCCCGGAGTGTTTAATTCACCTTCCCTGGAGTGTTTAATTCACCTTCCCCGGAGTGTTTAATTCTCCTTCCCCGGAGTGTTTAATTCACCTTCACCAGAGTGTTTAATTCACCTTCCCCGGAGTGTTTAATTCACCTTCCCCGGAGTGTCTAATTCACCTTCCCCGGAGTGTTTAATTCACCTTCCCCGGAGTGTTTAATTCACCTTCCCCGGAGTGTTTAATTCACCTTCCCCGGAGTGTTTAATTCACCTTCCCCGGGGTGTTTAATTCACCTTCCCCGGAGTGTTTAATTCGCCTTCCCCGGGGTGTTTAATTCACCTTCCCTGGGGTGTTAAATTCACCTTCCCCGGAGTGTTTAATTCACCTTCCCCGGAGTGTTTAATTCACCTTCCCCGAAGTGTGTAATTCAGTTTCCCCGGAGTGTTTAATTCACCTTCCCCGGAGTGTTTAATTCACCTTCCCCGGGGTGTTTAATTCACCTTCCCCGGGGTGTTTAATTCACCTTCCCCGGAGTGTTTAATTCACCTTCCCCGGGGTGTTTAATTCACCTTCTCCGGGGTATTTAATTCACCTTCCCCGGAGTGTTTAATTCACCGTTCCCGAAGTGTTTAATTCAGTTTCCCCGGGGTGTTTAATTCACCTTCCCCGGAGTGTTTAATTCACCTTCCCCGGGGTTTTTAATTCACCTTCCCCGGAGTGTTTAATTCACCTTCCCCGGGGTGTTTAATTCACCTTCCCTGGGGTGTTTAATTCACCTTCCCCGGAGTGTTTAATTCAACTTCCCCGGAGTGTTTAATTCACCTTCCCCGGAGTGTTTAATTCACCTTCCCCGGGGTGTTTAATTCACCTTCCCTGGAGTGTTTAATTCACCTTCCCCGGAGTGCTTAATTCTCCTTCCCCGGAGTGTTTAATTCACCTTCCCCGGAGTGTTTAATTCACCTTCCCCGGAGTGTTTAATTCTCCTTCCCCGGAGTGTTTAATTCACCTTCACCAGAGTGTTTAATTCACCTTCCCCGGAGTGTTTAATTCACCTTCCCCGGAGTGTTTAATTCACCTTCCCCGGAGTGTTTAATTCACCTTCCCCGGAGTGTTTAATTCACCTTCCCCGGAGTGTTTAATTCACCTTCCCCGGAGTGTTTAATTCACCTTCCCCGGGGTGTTTAATTCACCTTCCCCGGAGTGTTTAATTCACCTTCCCCGGGGTGTTTAATTCACCTTCCCTGGGGTGTTTAATTCACCTTCCCCGGAGTGTTTAATTCACCTTCCCCGGGGTGTTTAATTCACCTTCCCCGGAGTGTTTAATTCACCTTCCCCGGGGTGTTTAATTCACCTTCCCTGGGGTGTTTAATTCACCTTCCCCGGAGTGTTTAATTCACCTTCCCTGGAGTGCTTAATTCACCTTCCCCGGAGTGTTTAATTCACCTTCCCCGGAGTGTTTATTCACCTTCCCCGGGAGTGTTTAATTCACCTTCCCCGGAGTGTTTATTTCATCTTCCCGGAATGTTTAATTCACCTTCCCCGGGGTGTTTAATTCACCTTCCCCGGAGTGTTTCATTCACCTTCCCCGGGGTGTTTAATTCACCTTCCCTGGAGTGTTTAATTCACCTTCCCTGGAGTGTTTAATTCACCTTCCCCGGGGTGTTTAATTCACCTTCCCCGGGGTGTTTAATTCACCTTCCCCGGAGTGTTTAATTCACCTTCCCCGGGGTGTTTAATTCACCTTCTCCGGGGTATTTAATTCACCTTCCCCGGAGTGTTTAATTCACCGTTCCCGAAGTGTTTAATTCAGTTTCCCCGGGTGTTTAATTCACCTTCCCCAGAGTGTTTAATTCACCTTCCCCGGGGTTTTTAATTCACCTTCCCCGGAGTGTTTAATTCACCTTCCCCGGGGTGTTTAATTCACCTTCCCCGGGGTGTTTAATTCACCTTCCCCGGAGTGTTTAATTCACCTTCCCCGGAGTGTTTAATTCATCTTCCCCGGAGTGTTTATTTCACCTTCCCCGGAGTGTATAATTCACCTTCCCCGGAGTGTTTAATTCACCTTCCCCGGGGTGTTTAATTCACCTTCCACGGAGTGTTTAATTCACCTTCCCAGGAGTGTTTAATTCACCTTCCCCGGAGTTTTTAATTCACCTTCCCCGGAGTGTTTAATTCACCTTCCCCGGAGTGTTTAATTCTCCTTCTCCGGAGTGTTTAATTCACCTTCACCAGAGTGTTTAATTCACCTTCCCCGGAGTGTTTAATTCACCTTCCCCGGAGTGTTTAATTCACCTTCCCCGGAGTGTTTAATTCACCTTCCCCGGAGTGTTTAATTCACCTTCCCCGGAGTGTTTAATTCACCTTCCCCGGAGTGTTTAATTCACCTTCCCCGGGGTGTTTAATTCACCTTCCCCGGAGTGTTTAATTCACCTTCCCCGGGGTGTTTAATTCACCTTCCCTGGGGTGTTTAATTCACCTACCCCGGAGTGTTTAATTCACCTTCCCTGGAGTGCTTAATTCACCTTCCCCGGAGTGTTTAATTCACCTTCCCCGGAGTGTTTAATTCACCTTCCCCGGAGTGTTTAATTCACCTTCCCCGGAGTGTTTATTTCATCTTCCCCGGAATGTTTAATTCACCTTCCCCGGGGTGTTTAATTCACCTTCCCCGGAGTGTTTCATTCAACTTCCCTGGGGTGTTTAATTCACCTTCCCTGGAGTGTTTAATTCACCTTCCCTGGAGTGTTTAATTCACCTTCCCCGAGTGTTTAATTCACCTTCCTGGAGTGTTTAATTCACCTTCCCCGGGGTGTTTAATTCACCTTCCCCGGAGTGTTTTATTCACCTTCACC
>NW_028226759.1:0-26256 GCF_052327205.1 Somniosus microcephalus
GATTGTTTGATGGGACAGTGTAGAGGGAGCTTTACTCTGTATCTAACCCGTGCTGTACCTGCCCTGGGAGTGTTTGATGATACAGTGTAGAGGAAGCTTTACTCTGTACCTAAGCCGTGCTGTACCTGCCCTGAGAGTGTTTGATGGGACAGTGTAGAGGGAGCTTTACGCTGTATCTAACCCCTGCTGTACCTGCCCTGGGAGTGTTTGATGGGAGAGTGTAGAGGGAGCTTTACTCTGTATCTAACCCGTGCTGTACCTGCCCTGAGAGTGTTTGATGGGGACAGTGTAGAGGGAGCTTTACTCTGTATCTAACCCCGTGCTGTACCTGCCCTGCGAGTGTTTAATGGGACAGTGTGGAGGGAACTTTACTCTGTATCTAACCCGTGCTGTACCTGCCCCGGGAGTGTTTGAAGGGACAGTGTAGAGGGAGCTTTACTTTATACGTAACCCGTGCTGTACCTGCCCTGAGCGTGTTTGATGGGACAGTGTAGAGGGAGCTTTACTCTGTATCTAACCCATGCTGTGCCTGCCCTGGGAGTGTTTGATGAGACAGTATAGAGGGAGCTTTACTCTGTATCTAACCCGTGCTGTGCCTGCCCTGAGAGTGTTTGATGGGACAGAGTAGAGTGAGCTTTACTCTGTATCTAACCCCGTGCTGTACCTGCCCTGAGAGTGTTTGATGGGACAGTGTAGAGGGAGCTTTTCGCTGTATCTCACCCCTGCTGTACCTGCCCTACGAGTGTTTGATGGGACAGTGTAGAGGGAGGTTTACTCTGTATCTAACCCTTGCTGTACCTGCCCTGAGAGTGTTTGATGGGGACAGTGTAGAGGGAGCTTTACTCTGTACCTAACCCCGTGCTGTACCTGCCCTGCGAGTGTTTGATGGGACAGTGTAGAGGGAGCTTTACTCTGTATCTAACATGTGCTGTACCTGCCCTGAGAGTGTTTGATGGGACAGTGTGGAGGGAGCTTTACTCTCTCTAACCCGTGCTGTACCTGCCCTGGGAGTGTTTGATGGGACAGTGTAGAGGGAGCTTTACTCTGTGTTTAACCCATGCAGTACCTGCCCTGGGAGTGTTTGATGGGACAGTGTAGAGGGAGCTTTACTCTGTATCTAACCCGTGCTGTACCTGCCCTGGGAGTGTTTGATGAGACAGTATAGAGGGAGCTTTACTCTGTATCTAACCCGTGCTGTGCCTGCCCTGAGAGTGTTTGATGGGACAGAGTAGAGTGAGCTTTACTCTGTATCTAACCCCGTGCTGTACCTGCCCTGAGAGTGTTTGATGGGACAGTGTAGAGGGAGCTTTTCGCTGTATCTCACCCCTGCTGTACCTGCCCAACGAGTGTTTGATGGGACAGTGTAGAGGGAGGTTTACTCTGTATCTAACCCGTGCTGTACCTGCCCTGAGAGTGTTTGATGGGGACAGTGTAGAGGGAGCTTTACTCTGTACCTAACCCCGTGCTGTACCTGCCCTGCGAGTGTTTGATGGGACAGTGTAGAGGGAGCTTTACTCTGCATCTAACATGTGCTGTACCTGCCCTGAGAGTGTTTGATGGGACAGTGTGGAGGGAGCTTTACTCTCTCTAACCCGTGCTGTACCTGCCCTGGGAGTGTTTGATGGGACAGTGTAGAGGGAGCTTTACTCTGTGTTTAACCCATGCAGTACCTGCCCTGGGAGTGTTTGATGGGACAGTGTAGAGGGAGCTTTACTCTGTATGTAACCCGTGCTGTACCTGCTCTGGGATTGTTTGATGGGACAGTGTAGAGGGAGCTTTACTCTGTATCTAACCCGTGCTGTACCTGCCCTGGGAGTGTTTGATGGGACAGTGTAGAGGGAGCTTTGCTCTGTATCTAACCCGTGCTGTACCTGCCCTGGGAGTGTTTGATGGGACAGTGTAGAGGGAGCTTTCCTCTGTATCTAACCCGTGCTGTACCTGCCCTGGGAGTGTTTGATGATACAGTGTAGAGGAAGCTTTACTCTGTATCTAACCCGTGCTGTACCTGCCCTGGGAGTGTTTGATGGGACAGTGTAGAGGGAGCTTTGCTCTGTATCTAACCCGTGCTGTACCTGCCCTGGGAGTGTTTGATGGGACAGTGTAGAGGGAGCTTTCCTCTGTATCTAACCCGTGCTGTACCTGCCCTGGGAGTGTTTGATGATACAGTGTAGAGGAAGCTTTACTCTGTATCTAACCCGTGTTGTACCTGCTCCGGGAGTGTTTGAAGGGACAGTGTAGAGGGAGCTTTACTTTATACGTAACCCGTGCTGTACCTGCCCTGGGCGTGTTTGATGGGACAGTGTAGAGCGAGCTTTACTCTGTATCTAACACGTGCTGTACCTGCCCTGGGAGTGTTTGATGGGACAGTGTCGAGGGAGCTTTACTCTGTATCTAACCCGTGCTGTACCTGCTCTGGGATTGTTTGATGGGACAGTGTAGAGGGAGCTTTACTCTGTATCTAACCCGTGCTGTACCTGCCCTGGGAGTGCTTGATGGGACAGTGTAGAGGGAGCTTTGCTCTGTATCTAACCCGTGCTGTACCTGCCCTGGGAGTGTTTGATGGGACAGTGTAGAGGGAGCTTTCCTCTGTATCTAACCCGTGCTGTACCTGCCCTGGGAGTGTTTGATGGGACAGTGTAGAGGGAGCTTTACTCTGTATCTAACCCATGCTGTACCTGCTCTGGGATTGTTTGATGGGACAGTGTAGAGGGAGCTTTACTCTGTATCTAACCCGTGCCGTACCTGCCCTGGGTGTGTTTGAAGGGACAGTGTACAGGGAGCTTTACTCTGTATCTAGCCCGTGCTGTACCTGCCCTGGGAGTGTTTGATGGGACAGTGTAGAGGGAGCTTTGCTCTGTATCTAACCCGTGCTGTACCTGCCCTGAGAGTGTTTGATGGGACAGTGTAGAGGAAGCTTTACTCTGTATCTAACCCGTGTTGCACCTGCCCCGGGAGTGTTTGAAGGGACAGTGTAGAGGGAGCTTTGCTTTATACGTAACCCGTGCTGTACCTGCCCTGGGCGTGTTTGATGGGAGAGTGTAGAGGGAGCTTTACTCTGTATCTAACCCGTGCTGTACCTGCCCTGAGAGTGTTTGATGGGGACAGTGTAGAGGGAGCTTTACTCTGTATCTAACCCCGTGCTGTACCTGCCCTGCGAGTGTTTGATGGGACAGTGTGGAGGGAACTTTACTCTGTATCTAACCCGTGCTGTACCTGCCCCGGGAGTGTTTGAAGGGACAGTGTAGAGGGAGCTTTACTTTATACGTAACCCGTGCTGTACCGGCCCTGGGCGTGTTTGATGGGACAGTGTAGAGGGAGCTTTACTCTGTATCTAACCCATGCTGTGCCTGCCCTGGGAGTGTTTGATGAGACAGTATAGAGGGAGCTTTACTCTGTATCTAACCCGTGCTGTGCCTGCCCTGAGAGTGTTTGATGGGACAGAGTAGAGTGAGCTTTACTCTGTATCTAACCCCGTGCTGTACCTGCCCTGAGAGTGTTTGATGGGATAGTGTAGAGGGAGCTTTTCGCTGTATCTCACCCCTGCTGTACCTGCCCTGCGAGTGTTTGATGGGACAGTGTAGAGGGAGGTTTACTCTGTATCTAACCCGTGCTGTACCTGCCCTGAGAGTGTTTGATGGGGACAGTGTAGAGGGAGCTTTACTCTGTACCTAACCCCGTGCTGTACCTGCCCTGCGAGTGTTTGATGGGACAGTGTAGAGGGAGCTTTACTCTGTATCTAACATGTGCTGTACCTGCCCTGAGAGTGTTTGATGGGACAGTGTGGAGGGAGCTTTACTCTCTCTAACCCGTGCTGTACCTGCCCTGGGAGTGTTTGATGGGACAGTGTAGAGGGAGCTTTACTCTGTGTTTAACCCATGCAGTACCTGCCCTGTGAGTGTTTGATGGGACAGTGTAGAGGGAGCTTTACTCTGTATGTAACCCGTGCTGTACCTGCTCTGGGATTGTTTGATGGGACAGTGTAGAGGGAGCTTTACTCTGTATCTAACCCATGCTGTACCTGCCCTGGGAGTGTTTGATGGGACAGTGTAGAGGGAGCTTTGCTCTGTATCTAACCCGTGCTGTACCTGCCCTGGGAGTGTTTGATGGGACAGTGTAGAGGGAGCTTTCCTCTGTATCTAACCCGTGCTGTACCTGCCCTGGGAGTGTTTGATGATACAGTGTAGCGGAAGCTTTACTCTGTATCTAACCCGTGTTGTACCTGCTCCGGGAGTGTTTGAAGGGACAGTGTAGAGGGAGCTTTACTTTATACGTAACCCGTGCTGTACCTGCCCTGGGCGTGTCTGATGGGACAGTGTAGAGCGAGCTTTACTCTGTATCTAACACGTGCTGTACCTGCCCTGGGAGTGTTTGATGGGACAGTGTCGAGGGAGCTTTACTCTGTATCTAACCCGTGCTGTACCTGCTCTGGGATTGTTTGATGGGACAGTGTAGAGGGAGCTTTACTCTGTATCTAACCCGTGCTGTACCTGCCCTGGGAGTGCTTGATGGGACAGTGTAGAGGGAGCTTTGCTCTGTATCTAACCCGTGCTGTACCTGCCCTGGGAGTGTTTGATGGGACAGTGTAGAGGGCGCTTTCCTCTGTATCTAACCCGTGCTGTACCTGCCCTGGGAGTGTTTGATGATACAGTGTAGAGGAAGCTTTACTCTGTATCTAACCCGTGTTGTACCTGCTCCGGGAGTGTTTGAAGGGACAGTGTAGAGGGAGCTTTACTTTATACGTAACCCGTGCTGTACCTGCCCTGCGCGTGTTTGATGGGACAGTGTAGAGCGAGCTTTACTCTGTATCTAACACGTGCTGTACCTGCCCTGGGATTGTTTGATGGGACAGTGTAGAGGGAGCTTTACTCTGTATCTAACCCTGTGCTTTACCTGCCCTGGGAGTGTTTGATGGGACAGTGTAGAGGAAGCTTTACTCTGTATCTAACCCGTGCTGTACCTGCCCTGGGAGTGTTTGATGATACAGTGTAGAGGAAGCTTTACTCTGTATCTAACCCGTGTTGTATCTGCCCCGGGAGTGTTTGAAGGGACAGTGTAGAGGGAGCTTTACTCTGTATCTAACCCGTGCTGTACCTGCCCTGGGTGTGTTTGAAGGGACAGTGTAGAGGGAGCTTTGCTCTGTATCTAACCCGTGCTGTACCTGCCCTGGGAGTGTTTGATGGGACAGTGTAGAGGGAGCTTTACTCTGTATCTAACCCGTGCTGTACCTGCCCTGGGAGTGTTTGATGATACAGTGTAGAGGAAGCTTTACTCTGTATCTAACCCGTGTTGTATCTGCCCCGGGAGTGTTTGAAGGGACAGTGTAGAGGGAGCTTTACTCTGTATCTAACCCGTGCTGTACCTGCCCTGGGAGTGTTTGATGGGACAGTGTAGAGGGAGCTTTACTCTGTATCTAACCCATGCTGTACCTGCTCTGGGATTGTTTGATGGGACAGTGTAGAGGGAGCTTTACTCTGTATCTAACCCGTGCCGTACCTGCCCTGGGTGTGTTTGAAGGGACAGTGTACAGGGAGCTTTACTCTGTATCTAGCCCGTGCTGTACCTGCCCTGGGAGTGTTTGATGGGACAGTGTAGAGGGAGCTTTGCTCTGTATCTAACCCGTGCTGTACCTGCCCTGAGAGTGTTTGATGGGACAGTGTAGAGGAAGCTTTACTCTGTATCTAACCCGTGTTGCACCTGCCCCGGGAGTGTTTGAAGGGACAGTGTAGAGGGAGCTTTGCTTTATACGTAACCCGTGCTGTACCTGCCCTGGGCGTGTTTGATGGGACAGTATAGCGGTAGCTTTTCTCTGTATCTAAGCCGTGCTGTACCTGCCCTGAGAGTGTTTGATGGGACAGTGTAGAGGGAGCTTTACGCTGTATCTAACCCCTGCTGTAACTGCCCTGGGAGTGTTTGATGGGACAGTGTAGAGGGAGCTTTACGCTGTATCTAACCCCTGCTGTACCTGCCCTGCGAGTGTTTGATGGGACAGTGTAGAGGGAACTTTACTCTGTATCTAACCCGTGCTGTACCTGCCCTGAGAGTGTTTGATGGGACAGTGTGGAGGGAGCTTTATTCTCTCTAACCCGTGCTGTACCTGCCCTGAGAGTGTTTGATGGGACAGTGTAGAGGGAGCTTTACTCTGTATCTAACCCGTGCTGTACCTGCCCCGGGAGTGTTTGATGGAACAGTGTAGAGGGAGCTTTACTCTGTGTCTAACCCATGCAGTACCTGCCCTGGGAGTGTTTGATGGGACAGTGTAGAGGGAGCTTTACTCTGTATCTAACCCGTGCTGTACCTGCCCCAGGAGTGCTTGATGGAACAGTGTAGAGGGAGCTTTACTCTGTATCTAACCCATGCAGTACCTTCCCTGGGAGTGTTTGATGGGACAGTGTAGAGGGAGCTTTACTCTGTATCTAACCCGTGCTGTACCTGCTCTGTGATTGTTTGATGTGACAGTGTAGAGGGAGCTTTACTCTGTATCTAACCCGTGCTGTACCTGCCCTGGGAGTGTTTGATGGGACAGTGTAGAGGGAGCTTTGCTCTGTATCTAACCCGTGCTGTACCTGCCCTGGGATTGTTTGATGGGACAGTGTAGAGGGAGCTTTACTCTGTATCTAACCCGTGCTGTACCTGCCCTGGGAGTGTTTGATGATACAGTGTAGAGGAAGCTTTACTCTGTATCTAAGCCGTGCTGTACCTGCCCTGAGAGTGTTTGATGGGACAGTGTAGAGGGAGCTTTACGCTGTATCTAACCCCTGCTGTACCTGCCCTGGGAGTGTTTGATGGGAGAGTGTAGAGGGAGCTTTACTCTGTATCTAACCCGTGCTGTACCTGCCCTGAGAGTGTTTGATGGGGACAGTGTAGAGGGAGCTTTACTCTGTATCTAACCCCATGCTGTACCTGCCCTGCGAGTGTTTGATGGGACAGTGTGGAGGGAACTTTACCCTGTATCTAACCCGTGCTGTACCTGCCCCGGGAGTGTTTGAAGGGACAGTGTACAGGGAGCTTTACTTTATACGTAACCCGTGCTGTACCTGCCCTGGGCGTGTTTGATGGGACAGTGTAGAGGGAGCTTTACTCTGTATCTAACCCATGCTGTGCCTGCCCTGGGAGTGTTTGATGAGACAGTATAGAGGGAGCTTTACTCTGTATCTAACCCGTGCTGTGCCTGCCCTGAGAGTGTTTGATGGGACAGAGTAGAGTGAGCTTTACTCTGTATCTAACCCCGTGCTGTACCTGCCCTGAGAGTGTTTGATGGGACAGTGTAGAGGGAGCTTTTCGCTGTATCTAACATGTGCTGTACCTGCCCTGAGAGTGTTTGATGGGACAGTGTGGAGGGAGCTTTACTCTCTCTAACCCGTGCTGTACCTGCCCTGGGAGTGTTTGATGGGACAGTGTAGAGGGAGCTTTACTCTGTGTTTAACCCATGCAGTACCTGCCCTGGGAGTGTTTGATGGGACAGTGTAGAGGGAGCTTTACTCTGTATGTAACCCGTGCTGTACCTGCTCTGGGATTGTTTGATGGGACAGTGTGGAGGGAGCTTTACTCTGTATCTAACCCGTGCTGTACCTGCCCTGGGAGTGTTTGATGGGACAGTGTAGAGGGAGCTTTACTCTATCTAACCCGTGCTGTACCTGCCCCGGGAGTGTTTGATGGAACAGTGTAGAGCGAGCTTTACTCTGTATCTAACACGTGCTGTACCTGCCCTGGGATTGTTTGATGGGACAGTGTAGAGGGAGCTTTACTCTGTATCTAACCCTGTGCTTTACCTGCCCTGGGAGTGTTTGATGGGACAGTGTAGAGGGAGCATTGCTCTGTATCTAACCCGTGCTGTACCTGCCCTGGGTGTGTTTGAAGGGACAGTGTAGAGGGAGCTTTGCTCTGTATCTAACCCGTGCTGTACCTGCCCTGGGAGTGTTTGATGGGACAGTGTAGAGGGAGCTTTACTCTGTATCTAACCCGTGCTGTACCTGCCCTGGGAGTGTTTGATGATACAGTGTAGAGGAAGCTTTACTCTGTATCTAACCCGTGTTGTATCTGCCCCGGGAGTGTTTGAAGGGACAGTGTAGAGGGAGCTTTACTCTGTATCTAACCCGTGCTGTACCTGCCCTGGGAGTGTTTGATGGGACAGTGTAGAGGGAGCTTTACTCTGTATCTAACCCATGCTGTACCTGCTCTGGGATTGTTTGATGGGACAGTGTAGAGGGAGCTTTACTCTGTATCTAACCCGTGCCGTACCTGCCCTGGGTGTGTTTGAAGGGACAGTGTACAGGGAGCTTTACTCTGTATCTAGCCCGTGCTGTACCTGCCCTGGGAGTGTTTGATGGGACAGTGTAGAGGGAGCTTTGCTCTGTATCTAACCCGTGCTGTACCTGCCCTGAGAGTGTTTGATGGGACAGTGTAGAGGAAGCTTTACTCTGTATCTAACCCGTGTTGCACCTGCCCCGGGAGTGTTTGAAGGGACAGTGTAGAGGGAGCTTTGCTTTATACGTAACCCGTGCTGTACCTGCCCTGGGCGTGTTTGATGGGACAGTATAGCGGTAGCTTTTCTCTGTATCTAAGCCGTGCTGTACCTGCCCTGAGAGTGTTTGATGGGACAGTGTAGAGGGAGCTTTACGCTGTATCTAACCCCTGCTGTAACTGCCCTGGGAGTGTTTGATGGGACAGTGTAGAGGGAGCTTTACGCTGTATCTAACCCCTGCTGTACCTGCCCTGCGAGTGTTTGATGGGACAGTGTAGAGGGAACTTTACTCTGTATCTAACCCGTGCTGTACCTGCCCTGAGAGTGTTTGATGGGACAGTGTGGAGGGAGCTTTATTCTCTCTAACCCGTGCTGTACCTGCCCTGAGAGTGTTTGATGGGACAGTGTAGAGGGAGCTTTACTCTGTATCTAACCCGTGCTGTACCTGCCCCGGGAGTGTTTGATGGAACAGTGTAGAGGGAGCTTTACTCTGTGTCTAACCCATGCAGTACCTGCCCTGGGAGTGTTTGATGGGACAGTGTAGAGGGAGCTTTACTCTGTATCTAACCCGTGCTGTACCTGCCCCAGGAGTGCTTGATGGAACAGTGTAGAGGGAGCTTTACTCTGTATCTAACCCATGCAGTACCTTCCCTGGGAGTGTTTGATGGGACAGTGTAGAGGGAGCTTTACTCTGTATCTAACCCGTGCTGTACCTGCTCTGTGATTGTTTGATGTGACAGTGTAGAGGGAGCTTTACTCTGTATGTAACCCGTGCTGTACCTGCCCTGGGAGTGTTTGATGGGACAGTGTAGAGGGAGCTTTGCTCTGTATCTAACCCGTGCTGTACCTGCCCTGGGATTGTTTGATGGGACAGTGTAGAGGGAGCTTTACTCTGTATCTAACCCGTGCTGTACCTGCCCTGGGAGTGTTTGATGATACAGTGTAGAGGAAGCTTTACTCTGTATCTAAGCCGTGCTGTACCTGCCCTGAGAGTGTTTGATGGGACAGTGTAGAGGGAGCTTTACGCTGTATCTAACCCCTGCTGTACCTGCCCTGGGAGTGTTTGATGGGAGAGTGTAGAGGGAGCTTTACTCTGTATCTAACCCGTGCTGTACCTGCCCTGAGAGTGTTTGATGGGGACAGTGTAGAGGGAGCTTTACTCTGTATCTAACCCCGTGCTGTACCTGCCCTGCGAGTGTTTGATGGGACAGTGTGGAGGGAACTTTACTCTGTATCTAACCCGTGCTGCACCTGCCCCGGGAGTGTTTGAAGGGACAGTGTACAGGGAGCTTTACTTTATACGTAACCCGTGCTGTACCTGCCCTGGGCGTGTTTGATGGGACAGTGTAGAGGGAGCTTTACTCTGTATCTAACCCATGCTGTGCCTGCCCTGGGAGTGTTTGATGAGACAGTATAGAGGGAGCTTTACTCTGTATCTAACCCGTGCTGTGCCTGCCCTGAGAGTGTTTGATGGGACAGAGTAGAGTGAGCTTTACTCTGTATCTAACCCCGTGCTGTACCTGCCCTGAGAGTGTTTGATGGGACAGTGTAGAGGGAGCTTTTCGCTGTATCTCACCCCTGCTGTACCTGCCCTACGAGTGTTTGATGGGACAGTGTAGAGGGAGGTTTACTCTGTATCTAACCCGTGCTGTACCTGCCCTGAGAGTGTTTGATGGGGACAGTGTAGAGGGAGCTTTACTCTGTACCTAACCCCGTGCTGTACCTGCCCTGCGAGTGTTTGATGGGACAGTGTAGAGGGAGCTTTACTCTGTATCTAACATGTGCTGTACCTGCCCTGAGAGTGTTTGATGGGACAGTGTGGAGGGAGCTTTACTCTCTCTAACCCGTGCTGTACCTGCCCTGGGAGTGTTTGATGGGACAGTGTAGAGGGAGCTTTACTCTGTGTTTAACCCATGCAGTACCTGCCCTGGGAGTGTTTGATGGGACAGTGTAGAGGGAGCTTTACTCTGTATGTAACCCGTGCTGTACCTGCTCTGGGATTGTTTGATGGGACAGTGTAGAGGGAGCTTTACTCTGTATCTAACCCGTGCTGTACCTGCCCTGGGAGTGTTTGATGGGACAGTGTAGAGGGAGCTTTGCTCTGTATCTAACCCGTGCTGTACCTGCCCTGGGAGTGTTTGATGGGACAGTGTAGAGGGAGCTTTCCTCTGTATCTAACCCATGCTGTACCTGCCCTGGGAGTGTTTGATGATACAGTGTAGAGGAAGCTTTACTCTGTATCTAACCCGTGTTGTACCTGCTCCGGGAGTGTTTGAAGGGACAGTGTAGAGGGAGCTTTACTTTATACGTAACCCGTGCTGTACCTGCCCTGGGCGTGTTTGATGGGACAGTGTAGAGCGAGCTTTACTCTGTATCTAACACGTGCTGTACCTGCCCTGGGAGTGTTTGATGGGACAGTGTCGAGGGAGCTTTACTCTGTATCTAACCCGTGCTGTACCTGCTCTGGGATTGTTTGATGGGACAGTGTAGAGGGAGCTTTACTCTGTATCTAACCCGTGCTGTACCTGCCCTGGGAGTGCTTGATGGGACAGTGTAGAGGGAGCTTTGCTCTGTATCTAACCCGTGCTCTACCTGCCCTGGGAGTGTTTGATGGGACAGTGTAGAGGGAGCTTTCCTCTGTATCTAACCCGTGCTGTACCTGCCCTGGGAGTGTTTGATGATACAGTGTAGAGGAAGCTTTACTCTGTATCTAACCCGTGTTGTACCTGCTCCGGCAGTGTTTGAAGGGACAGTGTAGAGGGAGCTTTACTTTATACGTAACCCGTGCTGTACCTGCCCTGGGCGTGTTTGATGGGACAGTGTAGAGCGAGCTTTACTCTGTATCTAACACGTGCTGTACCTGCCCTGGGAGTGTTTGATGGGACAGTGTCAAGGGAGCTTTACTCTGCATCTAACCTGTGCTGTACCTGCCCTGGGAGTGTTTGATGGGACAATGTTGAGGGAGCTTTACTCTGTATCTAACCCCGTGCTGTATCTGCCCTGCGAGTGTTTGATGGGACAGTGTAGAGGGAGCTTTACTCTGTATCTAACATGTGCTGTACCTGCCCTGAGAGTGTTTGATGGGACAGTATGGAGGGAGCTTTACTCTCTCTAACCCGTGCTGTACCTGCCCTGAGAGTGTTTGATGGGACAGTGTCGAGGGAGCTTTACTCTGTATCTAACCCGTGCTGTACCTGCCCCGGGAGTGTTTGATGGAACAGTGTAGAGGGAGCTTTACTCTTTCGCTAACACGTGCTGTACCTGCCCTGGGAGTGTTTGATGGGACAGTGTAGAGGGAGCTTTACTCTGTATCTAACCCATGCAGTACCTGCCCTGGGAGTGTTTGATGGGACAGTGCAGAGGGAGCTTTACTCTGTATCTAACCCGTGCTGTACCTGCCCTGGGAGTGTTTGATGGGACAGTGTAGAGCGAGCTTTACTCTGTGTCTAACCCGTGCTGTACCTGCCCTGGGTGTGTTTGATGGGACAGTGTAGAGGGAGCTTTGCTCTGTATCTAACCCGTGCTGTACCTGCCCTGGGAGTGTTTGATGGGACAGTGTAGAGGGAGCTATCCTCTGTATCTAACCCGTGCTGTACCTGCCCTGGGAGTGTTTGATGATACAGTGTAGACGAAGCTTTACTCTGTATCTAACCCGTGTTGTACCTGCCCCGGGAGTGTTTGAAGGGACAGTGTAGAGGGAGCTTTACTGTATAAGTAACCCGTGCTGTACCTGCCCTGGGCGTGTTTGATGGGACAGTGTAGAGCGAGCTTTACTCTGTATCTAACACGTGCTGTACCTGCCCTGGGAGTGTTTGATGGGACAGTGTCGAGGGAGCTTTACTCTGTATCTAACCCGTGCTGTACCTGCTCTGGGATTGTTTGATGGGACAGTGTAGAGGGAGCTTTACTCTGTACCTA
Organism: Somniosus microcephalus; assembly: GCF_052327205.1. NCBI lineage: Eukaryota > Metazoa > Chordata > Chondrichthyes > Squaliformes > Somniosidae > Somniosus > Somniosus microcephalus. The sequence goes on from NW_028226759.1 coordinate 12,380, forward strand.
ACCCGTGCTGTACCTGCCCTGGGAGTGTTTGATGGGACAGTGTAGAGGGAGCTTTACTCTGTATCTAACCCGTGCTGTACCTGCCCTGGGAGTGTTTGATGGGACAGTGTAGAGGGAGCTTTACTCTGTATCTAACCTGTGCTGTACCTGCCCTGGGAGTGTTTGATGGGACAGTGTGGAGGGAGCTTTACTCTCTCTAACGCGTGCTGTACCTGCCCTGAGAGCATTTGATGGGACAGTGTAGAGGGAGCTTTACTCTTTAGCTAACCCATGCTGTACCTGCTCTGGGATTGTTTGATGGGACAGTGTAGAGGGAGCTTTACTCTGTATCTAACCCGTGCTGCACCTGCCCTGGGAGTGTTTGATGGGACAGTGTAGAGGGAGCTTTCCTCTGTATCTAACCCATGCTGTACCTGACCTGGGAATGTTTGATGATACAGTGTAGAGGAAGCTTTCCTCTGTATCTAACCCGTGTTGTACCTGCCCCGGGTGTGTTTGAAGGGACAGTGTAGAGGGAGTTTTACTTTATAAGTAACCCGTGCTGTACCTGCCCTGGGCGTGTTTGATGGGACAGTGTAGAGGGAGCTTTACTCTGTATCTAACACGTGCTGTACCTGCCCTGGGACTGTTTGATGGGACAGTGTAGAGGGAGCTTTACTCTGTATCTAACCCGTGCTGTACCTGCTCTGGGATTGTTTGATGGGACAGTGTAGAGGAAGCTTTACTCTGTATCTAACCCGTGCTGCACCTGCCCTGGGAGTGTTTGATGGGACAGTGTAGAGGGAGCTTTACTCTGTATCTAACCTGTGCTGTACCTGCCCTGGGAGTGTTTGATGGGACAATGTAGAGGGAGCTTTACTCTGTATCTAACCCGTGCTGTACCTGCCCTGGGAGTGTTTGATGGGACAGTGTAGAGGGAGCTTTACTCTATCTAACCCGTGCTGTACCTGCCCCGGGAGTGTTTGATGGAACAGCGTAGAGGGAACTTTACTCTGTATCTAACATGTGCTGTAGCTGCCCTGGGAGTGTTTGATGGGACAGTGTAGAGGGCGCTTTACTCTGTATCTAACCCATGCTGTACCTGCCCTGGGAGTGCAAGATGGGACAGTGTAGAGGGAGCTTTACTCTGTATCTAACCCGTGCTGTATCTGCCCTGAGAGTGTTTGATGGAACAGTGTAGAGGGAGCTTTACTCTGTATCTAACCCGTGCTGTACCTGCCCTGAGAGTGTTTGATTGGACAGTGTAGAGGGAGCTTTACTCTGTATCTAACAGGTGCTGCACCTGCCCTGAGAGTGTTTGATGGGACAGTGCAGAGGGAGCTTTACTCTGTATCTAACACGTGCTGTACCTGCCCTGAGAGTGTTTGATGGGGTCAGTGTAGAGGGAGCTTTACTCTGTATCTAACCCCTGCTGTACCTGCCCTGGGAGTGTTTGCTGGGACAGTGTAGAGGGAGCGTTACTCTGTATCTAACACGTGCTGTACCAGCCCTGGGAGTGTTTGATGGGACAGTGTCGAGGGAGCTTTACTCTGTATCTAACCCGTGTTGTACCTGCCCCGGGAGTGTTTGAAGGGACAGTGTAGAGGGAGCTTTACTTTATACGTAACCCGTGCTGTACCTGCCCTGGGCGTGTTTGATGGGACAGTGTAGAGCGAGCTTTACTCTGTATCTAACACGTGCTGTACCTGCCCTGGGAGTGTTTGATGGGACAGTGTCGAGGGAGCTTTACTCTGTATCTAACCCGTGCTGTACCTGCTCTGGGATTGTTTGATGGGACAGTGTAGAGGGAGCTTTACTCTGTATCTAACCCGTGCTGTACCTTCCCTGGGAGTGCTTGATGGGACAGTGTAGAGGGAGCTTTGCTCTGTATCTAACCCGTGCTGTACCTGCCCTGGGAGTGTTTGATGGGACAGTGTAGAGGGAGCTTTACTCTGTATCTAACCCGTGCTGTACCTGCCCTGGGAGTGTTTGATGGGACAGAGTAGAGTGAGCTTTACTCTGTATCTAACCCCGTGCTGTACCTGCCCTGAGAGTGTTTGATGGGACAGTGTAGAGGGAGCTTTTCGCTGTATCTCACCCCTGCTGTACCTGCCCTGCAAGTGTTTGATGGGACAGTGTAGAGGGAGCTTTACTCTGTATCTAACATGTGCTGTACCTGCCCTGAGAGTGCTGGATGGGACAGTGTGGAGGGAGCTTTACTCTCTCTAACCCGTGCTGTACCTGCCCTGAGAGCGTTTGATGGGACAGTGTAGAGGGAGCTTTACTTTGTATCTAACCCGTGCTGTACCTGCCCCGGGAGTGTTTGATGGAACAGTGTAGAGGGAGCTTTACTCTTTAGCTGACACGTGCTGTACCTGCCCTGGGAGTGTTTGATGGGACAGTGTAGAGGGAGCTTTACTCTGTGTTTAACCCATGCAGTACCTGCCCTGGGAGTGTTTGATGGGACAGTGTAGAGGGAGCTTTACTCTGTATGTAACCCGTGCTGTACCTGCTCTGGGATTGTTTGATGGGACAGTGTAGAGGGAGCTTTACTCTGTATCTAACCCGTGCTGTACCTGCCCTGGGAGTGTTTGATGGGACAGTGCAGAGGGAGCTTTGCTCTGTATCTAACCCGTGCTGTACCTGCCCTGGGAGTGTTTGATGGGACAGTGTAGAGGGAGCTTTCCTCTGTATCTAACCCGTGCTGTACCTGCCCTGGGAGTGTTTGATGATACAGTGTAGAGGAAGCTTTACTCTGTATCTAACCCGTGTTGCACCTGCTCCGGGAGTGTTTGAAGGGACAGTGCAGAGGGAGCTTTACTTTATATGTAACCCGTGCTGTACCTGCCCTGGGCGTGTTTGATGGGACAGTGTAGAGCGAGCTTTACTCGGTATCTAACACGTGCTGTACCTGCCCTGGGAGTGTTTGATGGGACAGTGTCGAGGGAGCTTTACTCTGCATCTAACCCGTGCTGTACCTGCTCTGGGATTGTTTGATGGGACAGTGTAGAGGGAGCTTTACTCTGTATCTAACCCGTGCTGTACCTGCCCTGGGAGTGTTTGATGGGACAGTGTAGAGGGAGCTTTGCTCTGTATCTAACCCGTGCTGTAGCTGCCCTGGGAGTGTTTGATGGGACAGTGTAGAGGGAGCTTTCCTCTGTATCTAACCCGTGCTGTACCTGCCCTGGGAGTGTTTGATGATACAGTGTAGAGGAAGCTTTAGTCTGTATCTAACCCGTGTTGTACCTGCTCCGGGAGTGTTTGAAGGGACAGTGTAGAGGGAGCTTTACTTTATACGTAACCCGTGCTGTACCTGCCCTGGGCGTGTTTGATGGGACAGTGTAGAGCGAGCTTTACTCTGTATCTAACACGTGCTGTACCTGCCCTGGGAGTGTTTGATGGGACAGTGTTGAGGGAGCTTTACTCTGTATCTAACCCGTGCTGTACCTGCTCTGGGATTGTTTGATGGGACAGTGTAGAGGGAGCTTTACTCTGTATCTAACCCGTGCTGTACCTGCCCTGGGAGTGTTTGATGGGACAGTGTAGAGGGAGCTTTACTCTGTATCTAACCTGTGCTGTACCTGCCCTGGGAGTGTTTGATGGGACAATGTAGAGGGAGCTTTACTCTGTATCTAACATGTGCTGTACCTGCCCTGAGAGTGTTTGATGGGACAGTGTGGAGGGAGCTTTACTCTCTCTAACCCGTGCTGTACCTGCCCTGAGAGTGTTTGATGGGACAGTGTAGAGGGAGCTTTACTCTGTATCTAACCCGTGCTGTACCTGCCCCGGGAGTGTTTGATGGAACAGTGTAGAGGGAGCTTTACTCTTTCGCTAACACGTGCTGTACCTGCCCTGGGAGTGTTTGATGGGACAGTGTAGAGGGAGCTTTACTCTGTATCTAACCCATGCAGTACCTGCCCTGGGAGTGTTTGATGGGACAGTGTAGAGGGAGCTTTACTCTGTATGTAACCCGTGCTGTACCTGCTCTGGGATTGTTTGATGGGACAGTGTAGAGGGAGCTTTGCTCTGTATCTAACCCGTGCTGTACCTGCCCTGAGAGTGTTTGATGGGGACAGTGTAGAGGGAGCTTTACTCTGTATCTAACCCCGTGCTGTACCTGCCCTGCGAGTGTTTGATGGGACAGTGTAGAGGTAGCTTTACTCTGTATCTAACATGTGCTGTACCTGCCCTGAGAGTGTTTGATGGGACAGTGTGGATGGAGCTTTACTCTCTCTAACCCGTGCTGTACCTGCCCTGAGAGCGTTTGATGGGACAGTGTAGAGGGAGCTTTACTTTGTATCTAACCCGTGCTGTACCTGCCCCGGGAGTGTTTGATGGAACAGTGTAGAGGGAGCTTTACTCTTTAGCTGACACGTGCTGTACCTGTCCTGGGAGTGTTTGATGGGACAGTGTAGAGGGAGCTTTACTCTGTGTTTAACCGATGCAGTACCTGCCCTGGGAGTGTTTGATGGGACAGTGTAGAGGGAGCTTTACTCTGTATGTAACCCGTGCTGTACCTGCTCTGGGATTGTTTGATGGGACAGTGTAGAGGGAGCTTTACTCTGTATCTAACACGTGCTGTACCTGCCTTGGGAGTGTTTGATGGGACAGTGTAGAGGGAGCTTTGCTCTGTATCTAACCCGTGCTGTACCTGCCCTGGGAGTGCTTGATGGGACAGTGTAGAGGGAGCTTTCCTCTGTATCTAACCCATGCTGTACCTGCCCTGGGAGTGTTTGATGATACAGTGTAGAGGAAGCTTTACTCTGTATCTAACCCGTGTTGTACCTGCTCCGGGAGTGTTTGAAGGGACAGTGTAGAGGGAGCTTTACTTTATACGTAACCCGTGCTGTACCTGCCCTGGGCGTGTTTGATGGGACAGTGTAGAGCGAGCTTTACTCTGTATCTAACACGTGCTGTACCTGCCCTGGGAGTGTTTGATGGGACAGTGTCGAGGGAGCTTTACTCTGTATCTAACCCGTGCTGTACCTGCTCTGGGATTATTTGATGGGACAGTGTAGAGGGAGCTTTCCTCTGTATATAACCCGTGCTGTACCTGCCCTGGGAGTGTTTGATGGGACAGTGTAGAGGGAGCTTTGCTCTGTATCTAACCCGTGCTGTACCTGCCCTGGGAGTGTTTGATGGGACAGTGTAGAGGGAGCTTTCCTCTGTATCTAACCCGTGCTGTACCTGCCCTGGGAGTGTTTGATGATACAGTGTAGAGGAAGCTTTACCCTGTATCTAACCCGTGTTGTACCTGCTCCGGGAGTGTTTGAAGGGACAGTGTAGAGGGAGCTTTACTCTGTATCTAACCTGTGCTGTACCTGCCCTGGGAGTGTTTGATGGGACAATGTAGAGGTAGCTTTACTCTGTATCTAACCCCGTGCTGTACCTGCCCTGCGAGTGTCTGATGGGACAGTGTAGAGGGAGCTTTACTCTGGATCTAACATGTGCTGTACCTGCCCTGAGAGTGTTTGACGGGACAGTGTGGAGGGAGCTTTACTCTCTCTAACCCGTGCTTTACCTGCCCTGAGAGTGTTTGATGGGACAGTGTAGAGGGAGCTTTACTCTGTATCTAACCCGTGCTGTACCTGCCCCGGGAGTGTTTGATGGAACAGTGCAGAGGGAGCTTTACTCTTTCGCTAACACGTGCTGTACCTGCCCTGGGAGTGTTTGATGGGACAGTGTAGAGGGAGCTTTGCTCTGTATCTAACCCATGCAGTACCTGCCCTGGGAGTGTTTGATGGGACAGTGTAGAGTGAGCTTTACTCTGTATGTAACCCGTGCTGTACCTGCTCTGGGATTGTTTGATGGGACAGTGTAGAGGGAGCTTTACTCTGTATCTAACCCGTGCTGTACCTGCCCTGGGTGTGTTTGATGGGACAGTGTAGAGGGAGCTTTGCTCTGTATCTAACCCGTGCTGTACCTGCCCTGGGAGTGTTTGATGGGACAGTGTAGAGGGAGCTTTACTCTGTATCTAACCCGTGCTGTACCTGCCCTGGGAGTGTTTGATGGGACAGTGTAGAGCGAGCTTTACTCTGTATCTAACCCGTGCTGTACCTGCCCTGGGTGTGTTTGATGGGACAGTGTAGAGGGAGCTTTGCTCTGTATCTAACCCGTGCTGTACCTGCCCTGGGAGTGTTTGATGGGACAGTGTAGAGGGAGCTTTACTCTGTATCTAACCTGTGCTGTACCTGCCCTGGGAGTGTTTGATGGGACAATGTAGAGGGAGCTTTACTCTGTATCTAACCCCGTGCTGTACCTGCCCTGCGAGTGTTTGATGGGACAGTGTAGAGGGAGCTTTCCTCTGTATCTAACCCGTGCTGCACCTGCCCTGGGAGTGTTTGATGATACAGTGTAGACGAAGCTTTACTCTATATCTAACCCGTGTTGTACCTGCCCCGGGAGTGTCTGAAGGGATAGTGTAGAGGGAGCTTTACTGTATACGTAACCCGTGCTGTACCTGCCCTGGGCGTGTTTGATGGGACAGTGTAGAGGGAGCTTTACTCTGTATCTAACCCGTGCTGTACCTGCCCTGGGAGTGTTTGATGGGACAGTGTAGAGCGAGCTTTACTCTGTATCTAACCCGTGCTGTACCTGCCCTGGGTGTGTTTGATGGGACAGTGTAGAGGGAGCTTTACTCTGTATCTAACCCGTGCTGTACCTGCCCTGGGAGTGTTTGATGGGACAGTGTAGAGCGAGCTTTACTCTGTATCTAACCCCGTGCTGTACCTGCCCTGCGAGTGTTTGATGGGACAGTGTAGAGGGAGCTTTACTCTGTATCTAACATGTGCTGTACCTGCCCTGAGAGTGTTTGATGGGACAGTGTGGAGGGAGCTTTACTCTCTCTAACCCGTGCTTTACCTGCCCTGAGAGTGTTTGATGGGACAGTGTAGAGGGAGCATTACTCTGTATCTAACCCGTGCTGTACCTGCCCCGGGAGTGTTTGATGGAACAGTGCAGAGGGAGCTTTACTCTTTCGCTAACACGTGCTGTACCTGCCCTGGGAGTGTTTGATGGGACAGTGTAGAGGGAGCTTTGCTCTGTATCTAACCCATGCAGTACCTGCCCTGGGAGTGTTTGATGGGACAGTGTAGAGGGAGCTTTACTCTGTATGTAACCCGTGCTGTACCTGCTCTGGGATTGTTTGATGGGACAGTGTAGAGGGAGCTTTACTCTGTATCTAACCCGTGCTGTACCTGCCCTGGGAGTGTTTGATGGGACAGTGTAGAGCGAGCTTTACTCTGTATCTAACCCGTGCTGTACCTGCCCTGGGTGTGTTTGATGGGACAGTGTAGAGGGAGCTTTGCTCTGTATCTAACCCGTGCTGTACCTGCCCTGGGAGTGTTTGATGGGACAGTGTAGAGGGAGCTTTCCTCTGTATCTAACCCGTGCTGCACCTGCCCTGGGAGTGTTTGATGATACAGTGTAGACGAAGCTTTACTCTATATCTAACCCGTGTTGTACCTGCCCCGGGAGTGTCTGAAGGGACAGTGTAGAGGGAGCTTTACTGTATACGTAACCCGTGCTGTACCTGCCCTGGGCGTGTTTGATGGGACAGTGTAGAGGGAGCTTTACTCTGTAACTAACATGTGCTGTAGCTGCCCTGGGAGTGTTTGATGGGACAGTGTAGAGGGCGCTTTACTCTGTATCTAATCCATGCTGTACCTGCCCTGGGAGTGTTTGATGGGACAGTGTAGAGGGAGCTTTACTCTGTATCTAACCCGTGCTGTACCTGCCCTGAGAGTGTTTGATGGAACAGTGTAGATGGAGCTTTACTCTGTATCTAACCCGTGCTGCACCTGCCCTGAGAGTGTTTGATGGGACAGTGTAGAGGGAGCTTTACTCTGTATCTAACAGGTGCTGCACCTGCCCTGAGAGTGTTTGATGGGACAGTGTAGAGGGAGCTTTACTCTGTATATAACACGTGCTGTACCTGCCCTGAGAGTGTTTGATGGGGACAGTGTAGAGGGAGCTTTACTCTGTATCTAACCCCTGCTGTACCTGCCCTGGGAGTGTTTGCTGGGACAGTGTCGAGGGAGCTTTACTCTGTATCTAACCCGTGCTGTACCTGCCCTGAGAGTGTTTGATGGGGACAGTGTAGAGGGAGCTTTACTCTGTATCTAACCCCGTGCTGTACCTGCCCTGCGAGTGTTTGATGGGACAGTGTAGAGGGAGCTTTACTCTGTATCTAACCCGTGCTGTACGTGCCCTGAGAGTGTTTGATGGGACAGTGTAGAGGGAGCTTTACTCTCTCTAACCCGTGCTGTTCCTGCCCTGAGAGTGTTTGATGGGACAGTGTAGAGGGAGCTTTACTCTGTATCTAACCCGTGCTGTACCTGCCCCGGGAGTGTTTGATGGAACAGTGTAGAGGGAGCTTTACTCTGTATCTAACCCATGCAGTACCTGCCCTGGGAGTGTTTGATGGGACAGTGTAGAGGGAGCTTTACTCTGTATCTAACCCGTGCTGTACCTGCCCCGGGAGTGCTTGATGGAACAGTGCAGAGGGAGCTTTACTCTGTATCTAACCCATGCAGTACCTGCCCTGGGAGTGTTTGATGGGACAGTGTAGAGGGAGCTTTACTCTGTATCTAACCCGTGCTGTACCTGCCCCGGGAGTGCTTGATGGAACAGTGCAGAGGGAGCTTTACTCTGTATCTAACCCATGCAGTACCTGCCCTGGGAGTGTTTGATGGGACAGTGTAGAGGGAGCTTTACTCTGTATCTAACCCATGCTGTACCTGCTCTGGGATTGTTTGATGGGACAGTGTAGAGGCAGCTTTACTCTGTATGTAACCCGTGCTGTACCTGCTCTGGGATTGTTTGATGGGACAGTGTAGAGGGAGCTTTACTCTGTATCTAACCCGTGCTGTACCTGCCCTGGGAGTGTTGATGGGACAGTGTAGAGGGAGCTTTGCTCTGTATCTAACCCGTGCTGTACCTGCCCTGGGAGTGTTTGATGGGACAGTGTAGAGGGAGCTTTCCTCTGTATCTAACCCGTGCTGTACCTGCTCTGGGAGTGTTTGATAATACAGTGTAGAGGAAGCTTTGCTCTGTATCTAACCCGTGTTGTACCTGCCCCGGGAGTGTTTGAAGGGACAGTGTAGAGGGAGCTTTACTTTATACGTAACCCGTGCTGTACCTGCCCTGGGCGTGTTTGATGGGACAGTGTAGAGCGAGCTTTACTCTGTATCTAACACGTGCTGTACCTGCCCTGGGAGTGTTTGATGGGACAGTGTCGAGGGAGCTTTACTCTGTATCTAACCCGTGCTGTACCTGCTCTGGGATTGTTTGATGGGACAGTGTAGAGGGAGCTTTACTCTGTATCTAACCCGTGCTGTACCTGCCCTGGAGTGTTTGATGGGACAGTGTAGAGGGAGCTTTACTCTGTATCTAACCTGTGCTGTACCTGCCCTGGGAGTGTTTGATGGACAGTGTAGAGGGAGCTTTACTCTGTATCTAACCCGTGCTGTACCTGCCCTGGGAGTGTTTGATGGGACAGTGTAGAGGGAGCTTTACTCTATCTAACCCGTGCTGTACCTGCCCCGGGAGTGTTTGATGGAACAGCGTAGAGGGAGCTTTACTCTGTATCTAACCCATGCTGTACCTGCTCTGGGATTGTTTGATGGGACAGTGTAGAGGGAGCTTTACTCTGTATCTAACCCGTGCTGTACCTGCCCTGGGTGTGTTTGATGGGACAGTGTAGAGGGAGCTTTACGCTGTATCTAACCCCTGCTGTACCTGCCCTGCGAGTGTTTGATGGGACAGTGTAGAGGGAACTTTACTCTGTATCTAACCCGTGCTGTACCTGCCCTGAGAGTGTTTGATGGGACAGTGTGGAGGGAGCTTTATTCTCTCTAACCCGTGCTGTACCTGCCCCGGGAGTGTTTGATGGAACAGTGTAGAGGGAGCTTTACTCTGTGTCTAACCCATGCAGTACCTGCCCTGGGAGTGTTTGATGGGACAGTGTAGAGGGAGCTTTCCTCTGTATCTAACCCGTGCTGTACCTGCCCCAGGAGTGCTTGATGGAACAGTGTAGACGGAGCTTTACTCTGTATCTAACCCATGCAGTACCTTCCCTGGGAGTGTTTGATGGGACAGTGCTGAGGGAGCTTTACTCTGTATCTAACCCGTGCTGTACCTGCTCTGGGATTGTTTGATGTGACAGTGTAGAGGGAGCTTTACTCTGTATCTAACCCGTGCTGTACCTGCCCTGGGAGTGTTTGATGCGACAGTGTAGAGGGAGCTTTGCTCTGTATCTAACCCGTGCTGTACCTGCCCTGGGAGTGTTTGATGGGACAGTGTCGAGGGAGCTTTACTCTGTATCTAACCCGTGCTGTACCTGCCCTGGGAGTGTTTGATGATACAGTGTAGAGGAAGCTTTACTCTGTATCTAAGCTGTGCTGTACCTGCCCTGAGAGTGTTTGATGGGACAGTGTAGAGGGAGCTTTACGCTGTATCTAACCCCTGCTGTACCTGCCCTGGGAGTGTTTGATGGGAGAGTGTAGAGGGAGCTTTACTCTGTATCTAACCCGTGCTGTACCTGCCCTGAGAGTGTTTGATGGGACAGTGTAGAGGGAGCATTACTCTGTATCTAACCCGTGCTGTACCTGCCCCGGGAGTGTTTGATGGAACAGTGCAGAGGGAGCTTTACTCTTTCGCTAACCACGTGCTGTACCTGCCCTGGGAGTGTTTGATGGGACAGTGTAGAGGGAGCTTTGCTCTGTATCTAACCCATGCAGTACCTGCCCTGGGAGTGTTTGATGGGACAGTGTAGAGGGAGCTTTACTCTGTATGTAACCCGTGCTGTACCTGCTCTGGGATTGTTTGATGGGACAGTGTAGAGGGAGCTTTACTCTGTATCTAACCCGTGCTGTACCTGCCCTGGGAGTGTTTGATGGGACAGTGTAGAGCGAGCTTTACTCTGTATCTAACCCGTGCTGTACCTGCCCTGGGTGTGTTTGATGGGACAGTGTAGAGGGAGCTTTGCTCTGTATCTAACCCGTGCTGTACCTGCCCTGGGGAGTGTTTGATGGGACAGTGTAGAGGGAGCTTTCCTCTGTATCTAACCCGTGCTGCACCTGCCCTGGGAGTGTTTGATGATACAGTGTAGACGAAGCTTTACTCTATATCTAACCCGTGTTGTACCTGCCCCGGGAGTGTCTGAAGGGACAGTGTAGAGGGAGCTTTACTGTATACGTAACCCGTGCTGTACCTGCCCTGGGCGTGTTTGATGGGACAGTGTAGAGGGAGCTTTACTCTGTAACTAACATGTGCTGTAGCTGCCCTGGGAGTGTTTGATGGGACAGTGTAGAGGGCGCTTTACTCTGTATCTAATCCATGCTGTACCTGCCCTGGGAGTGTTTGATGGGACAGTGTAGAGGGAGCTTTACTCTGTATCTAACCCGTGCTGTACCTGCCCTGAGAGTGTTTGATGGAACAGTGTAGATGGAGCTTTACTCTGTATCTAACCCGTGCTGCACCTGCCCTGAGAGTGTTTGATGGGACAGTATAGAGGAGCTTTACTCTGTATCTAACAGGTGCTGCACCTGCCCTGAGAGTGTTTGATGGGACAGTGTAGAGGGAGCTTTACTCTGTATATAACACGTGCTGTACCTGCCCTGAGAGTGTTTGATGGGGACAGTGTAGAGGGAGCTTTACTCTGTATCTAACCCCTGCTGTACCTGCCCTGGGAGTGTTTGCTGGGACAGTGTCGAGGGAGCTTTACTCTGTATCTACCCGTGCTGTACCTGCCCTGAGAGTGTTTGATGGGGACAGTGTAGAGGGAGCTTTACTCTGTATCTAACCCCGTGCTGTACCTGCCCTGCGAGTGTTTGATGGGACAGTGTAGAGGGAGCTTTACTCTGTATCTAACCCGTGCTGTACCTGCACTGGGAGTGTTTGATGGGACAGTGTAGAGGGAACTTTACCCTGTATCTAACCCGTGCTGTACGTGCCCTGAGAGTGTTTGATGGGACAGTGTAGAGGGAGCTTTACTCTCTCTAACCCGTGCTGTTCCTGCCCTGAGAGTGTTTGATGGGACAGTGTAGAGGGAGCTTTACTCTGTATCTAACCCTTGCTGTACCTGCCCGGGAGTGTTTGATGGAACAGTGTAGAGGGAGCTTTACTCTGTATCTAACCCATGCAGTACCTGCCCTTGGAGTGTTTGATGGGACAGTGTAGAGGGAGCTTTACTCTGTATCTAACCCGTGCTGTACCTGCCCCGGGAGTGCTTGATGGAACAGTGCAGAGGGAGCTTTACTCTGTATCTAACCCATGCAGTACCTGCCCTGGGAGTGTTTGATGGGACAGTGTAGAGGGAGCTTTACTCTGTATCTAACCCATGCTGTACCTGCTCTGGGATTGTTTGATGGGACAGTGTAGAGGCAGCTTTACTCTGTATGTAACCCGTGCTGTACCTGCTCTGGGATTGTTTGATGGGACAGTGTAGAGGGAGCTTTACTCTGTATCTAACCCGTGCTGTACCTGCCCTGGGAGTGTTGATGGGACAGTGTAGAGGGAGCTTTGCTCTGTATCTAACCCGTGCTGTACCTGCCCTGGGAGTGTTTGATGGGACAGTGTAGAGGGAGCTTTCCTCTGTATCTAACCCGTGCTGTACCTGCTCTGGGAGTGTTTGATGATACAGTGTAGAGGAAGCTTTGCTCTGTATCTAACCCGTGTTGTACCTGCCCCGGGAGTGTTTGAAGGGACAGTGTAGAGGGAGCTTTACTTTATACGTAACCCGTGCTGTACCTGCCCTGGGCGTGTTTGATGGGACAGTGTAGAGGGAGCTTTACTCTGTATCTAACCCGTGCTGTACCTGCCCTGGGAGTGTTTGATGGGACAGTGTAGAGGGAGCTTTACTCTGTATCTAACCTGTGCTGTACCTGCCCTGGGAGTGTTTGATGGACAGTGTAGAGGGAGCTTTACTTTATACGTAACCCGTGCTGTACCTGCCCCTGGGCGTGTTTGATGGGACAGTGTAGAGGGAGCTTTACTCTGTATCTAACCCGTGCTGTACCTTGCCCTGGGAGTGTTTGATGGGACAGTGTAGAGGGAGCTTTACTCTGTATCTAACCTGTGCTGTACCTGCCCTGGGAGTGTTTGATGGACAGTGTAGAGGGAGCTTTACTCTGTATCTAACCCGTGCTGTACCTGCCCTGGGAGTGTTTGATGGACAGTGTAGAGGGAGCTTTACTCTATCTACACCCGTGCTGTACCTGCCCCGGGAGTGTTTGATGGAACAGCGTAGAGGGAGCTTTACTCTGTATCTAACCCATGCTGTACCTGCTCTGGATTGTTTGATGGGACAGTGTAGAGGGAGCTTTACTCTGTATCTAACCCGTGCTGTACCTGCCCTGGGTGTGTTTGATGGGACAGTGTAGAGGGAGCTTTACGCTGTATCTAACCCCTGCTGTACCTGCCCTGCGAGTGTTTGATGGGACAGTGTAGAGGGAACTTTACTCTGTATCTAACCCGTGCTGCACCTGCCCTGAGAGTGTTTGATGGGACAGTGTGGAGGGAGCTTTATTCTCTCTAACCCGTGCTGTACCTGCCCCGGGAGTGTTTGATGGAACAGTGTAGAGGGAGCTTTACTCTGTGTCTAACCCATGCAGTACCTGCCCTGGGAGTGTTTGATGGGACAGTGTAGAGGGAGCTTTCCTCTGTATCTAACCCGTGCTGTACCTGCCCCAGGAGTGCTTGATGGAACAGTGTAGACGGAGCTTTACTCTGTATCTAACCCATGCAGTACCTTCCCTGGGAGTGTTTGATGGGACAGTGCTGAGGGAGCTTTACTCTGTATCTAACCCGCGCTGTACCTGCTCTGGGATTGTTTGATGTGACAGTGTAGAGGGAGCTTTACTCTGTATCTAACCCGTGCTGTACCTGCCCTGGGAGTG
>NW_028226760.1:0-26202 GCF_052327205.1 Somniosus microcephalus
CCACAATCGAGTTTACCCAGTCTGTTGATTCAGTGACCTTTGCGATTATTTCTTTCTCTTTCATTTCTTTTAGTTCGGTGTATAATTTTTCTTTTAGCTCGCTGAGTATTTTTTTTGGAGAGTGGATGACGGGTTTTACCTCTGGATCTTTTGTTATATGGGTCTGGAACTCCCCGAAGCATCCTACAGTGTCATCAAAACACTCTGGATACATGTCCATCAAATGTTTCGTGTCCATGATTTGTGGACGATTTTCCAGTGGGGTGCTGCTGTCGACTTTCACTGATGTTTTTGTTAGTTCGTGGTTTACCGAGATTAACCCCAGCTTCCCGCAGCTGTTTAATCCCAGGATCACTAGTCCCTCGGAGTCGGTCACAAAGAACATGCAGTTGATGTTTCTGTTTTTGTGTGTTCCTTTTATATAGGTTGTTCCGAGTTGTCTGATCTCGCTCCCCACATACGCTGTCAACGTGACGTTGTTTGCTTTTAAAAATCCTCTTTTCGGGTATCTATCCTCGCCCAAGTTTTCGGGGAAGATCCTCTGGTATAGCCTCAGTGGAAGGATGTTGCTCTGAGCTCCTGCGTCCAACTTTACTTTTAGATTGACGGTTGTGGGCTGTCCTTCGATCCTCTTTTTAATCTGGATGATAGTGTGCCATTCTTTCTTTGGAGTGCTTTCCGCTCTGGACGTTTCATGTAAGAGAAACATTATGGTTTCAATGTTCAGAGCTTTGTCGTACCCGCAGTCTTCGTCATCTTGCTCACCCATGTTATGGATTTTGTTTTTCTTCTGTTGGTTCTGCTGTCCACCACAGCTTTTGGTGTGTAGCCCTTCTCTTTTAGCTCTGCACATCTTTTGGCAGTGGTTTGCTTTACCACACGTGTTGCAGCTTGTTCCATACGCTGGGCATTTTCTTCTGTCTGTGTAGTCGTGTTGTCTTCTGCAGTTTCTACACGTATTCTTCCCGCTGTCATATCCTTGTTTTTGTGTGCTGTGCTTTTCACGCACTGCATCTACTCTGTGATCCAGTTTGGGAGTTGTCCGCACATCAGCCGTATGAGTATACAGCATTTTCATCTGTTGTTTTGTGGCTTCGTGAGCCCTCGCTGTATCTATGGCTTCTGATATTCTGAGCTTTTCTTTTCCTATTAGTTCTTTTTGCACTTCTGTATGTGCCAATCCCCATATTAATTGGTCTACCAGCCTTTCTTCTAGTTCCATAAACTTGCAAGTGCTGGCTTCGTTTTTTAATCTCATCAGGAAATTGTCAGCCGTTTCACCAGGTTCCTGTCTTAAGCTTTGGAATTTATACCTGTGTATGCAGTGGTTTGATTTAGGCTCGAGATGGTTACTGAACTTTTTATTAATCTCCATAGGTTTCGTTTTATCCTCTTCGGATAAACTCCAGCAGTTATAGAGATCTAAGCCTTTTTCTCCCGCCCACAGTAGAATGTAGCTGACTTTTTCCTCATCGGAGGAGCCTTTCAGGAAACTTTTAAATGTAAGCTCGCATTTTTGCTTAAATTTCCGGAAAGCTTTCACGATATCGTCGGCTTCCCAATTCATGATGGGGAGCATATTCGCGGTCAGTGCATTGGACGACGCCATTTTAGCTGCCCGTACGCTTCACGGTTAAAACGCTGCAGAGTTTACTTTTAAATTTCTTTCTTCAATCTGATATCATTTTTATTTGCATATGTTTTACTCACTTATACCGCTGCCACCATGTTATGTCTTCTAGCGCTCGTAGTGCTTTGTAAAGACGACTCTGGACTCGGTAGTTTGCAATTATAAACTACTGTTTTATTTGAGTTGTAATGGCTGTCTGCCGCATGGTGCGGGGAGATATTTCCAAGTGCCACTGTGCAGCGCCTGTGCACTACTTTCCCAGCATCACAGTGCTGCTACACTTGATTTGAGTGTTAGTGCACTTGTACAATGTAGTCCCAACATAACTATGTAACAGATACGTTTCTGAAAGAAAAAAACTGCAGGGCTATGGGAAACGGGCCGGGGAGTGAGACTAGCTGAGAGTCGGCATGGGCTCGACGGGCCGAATGGCCTCCTTCCCTGCTGTAACAATTCTATGATTCTATAAGGAGACATTAGGGCAGGTGACCTTAAGCTCTATCAAAGAGATAGGTTTTAACGAGCGTCTTACAGGAGGAGAGAGTAGTAGAGAGGCGGAGGGGTTTATGCAGGGAATTCCAGAGCTTAGGGCTTAGGCAGCTGAAGGCACGGCAACCAATGTTGGAGGGATTAAAACCCGGGATGCTCAAGGCCAGAATTCGAGGAGTGCAGAGATCTCGGAGGGATGTGAGGCTGGAGGAGATTACAGAGATAGGGAAGGGCGAGACCAGGAAGTGATTTGAAATCACTGCAGCAATACACACAAGCGCACACTCACAATGACATGAACTATAGTAATATCCATTAAGAGGGAGGAACTTTCATCATCAGTAGAAAGTTGGGTAGTTTTGTTGTGCTCCAAAACTAAGACTAACAGCCTCACTATTTGCTTTCTTACCAGTGGGAGACCGAGGATGTCTACAACAGTGATGAGGATCCCTTCTTCGATCGGACATGAGCTATTGAAAAGAAGAGGCTCAACAGACTGAAGAAAGCTGGGAGAGTGGAGGAGAAAGTGGAGACTTGCGACTCGCTGGTAAAAGCCTAAAGTTTTTATTGAATGATGCGCACAGCCCCATAAAGAACATCATTCTTCAGAGAAGAGGCAGATAAGGGCTCCGTGAAGAGCAGATACTTCGTGTTTGGGGAAGGGGAAAGGGAATCATTGGCAGCATTGTTCCCAGGTCATGTTGCACAAATTCAGGTACCTAGTTCATTGTGGGAATAATGGAAACCCCTGCCCAGGAGATAATACACCAGATAGATAGAAATAAAGACCACCACTGATCTCTTTTCGTTCATCCAGAAAGAGCTGGCAATTCCTCTCCCCAAGCCACAGCATCTAGGTTTCTCCAATAATTCTGGGATGTTTGCCTCCACGACCCTACTCATTCCATTCCAATCCATTGAATTGATTATTCTTCATGTAAAGAACCTGTTGATATCCGTCCGAAATATGGCTTTCAATAGTTTCAATCTATTCTCCTGACATGGGAAGTCATTCAGTTTGGTTGGAAGAACGAGGAAAGGCAACATAAATTAAGGTAAAATTTTAAAGGGGTGGAGGAACAGAAAAACCGTTGAGAAAACTGTTAAAAAGGCATACTAAATCTTTGACTTTATAAATAGAGGCATAGGGTACAAAGCAAGGAGGTTATGCTGAACATCTATAAAACACTGATTAGGCCCCAGATGGAGTATTGTGGGCAATTCTGGGCACCACCCTCAGGAAGGATGTCCAGGCGATGGTGCAGAGGAGATTTACTAGAATGGCACCAGGGATGAAAGACTTCAGCTAAGTGGAGAAGCTGGGGTTGTTCTCCTTAGAGCAGAGAAGGTTAAGGGGAGATTCGATGGAGGTGTTTAAATCCATGAAAGTTTTCGATATAGTAAATAAGGAGAAACTGTTTCCAATGGCAGAAGTGTCAGTAACCAGAGAACACAGATTGAAGGTGATTGGCAAAAGGTGAGATAAGATTTTTTTATAGGCAGGAAGGATGGAAGGTGGGAATTCGGCGCAGGGAGTGAAGAGGTGCTGAGTAACTTAAACCCAAGGGCAACAGTAAATTGGTCAATAATGAGATCTATGAGGATAACTTGAAATTAACTAAATAAAGGATAACAACATTAAAAGGGTTCTGAATTACATTACATAAAAATCTGTTATACATACATAATTAAATAGTAAATAGCAGAAAGGGGATACTAAAATAAAAACATATTTATAATCCCATAAGCAGATAGATTTTGAAGTAAAATGATGGTACAGCTGAAACCTGCTGCCTGCAATTCCTGGACCATGTGAGAACTCCAGGATGCATCATCTGTCCTGGATAACCACGTGTGCAGGAAGTGCCTCCAGTCACTCGAACTCGAGCTCAGGGTTTCTGAGCTTGAGCGGCAGCTGTAGTCACTGCAGGGCAGACGGGAGGCTGAGAATTTCCTGGAACACACGTTCTAGGAGCCGGTCACCCTGTAGCTACAGAGAGTTCAACAGGATAGTAAGTGAGTGGCCAGCTGGCAGGGTAGGAAGAGGCAGGCAGTGCAGGAGTCATCCGGGGGTGTGGCACTCAAACCGCTTTCCAGTGCTGAATACCAGTGAGGGTGACGACACCTCGGGGCACAACAGACTAGAGCACATCCATGCCACAGTGGGGCAAAACACTGCACAGGGGTCACAGCAAAATGTAGAAATACAGTGGGCATTGGGAATTCGATAGTCAGGGGAACAGACAGGGTTTTCAGCAACCGCTATCGTAAGTCTCGCATGTTGTGTTGCCTCCCCACTGTCAGGGTGAAGGATGTCACTGAACAGCTGCAGAACATTTTCAGAGGGGAAGGCAACAGCCAGAATTCGTGGTCCATGTTGGAAACAATGAAGTAAATAGGAAAATGGTTGATGTCCTTCAGGCAGCGCTTCAGGAGCTTCGGATGAAGTTAAAGAGCAGGACCTCAAAGGTAATAATCTATGGCTTACTCCGAGTACCATGTGTTAGTGAGTATAGGAGCAGTAAGATAAGAGAGGGTAACATGTGACTGGAGAAATTGTGCAGGAGGGAGGGATTCAGATTCCTGGGGCACTTGAGGCAGGAGGGTCCAATGTCCTCACGGTTAACTAGTGCTGTGGGGATGGGTTGAAGCTGATATGGCAGTGCGACGGACACCAGGATGAAGCATTAGAGATTAGATACAAGTAACACAGCGAACTGGGAGAGGCAACTAGCGCTAGAGTGAAAGGTAATTCAGAAATAGGAGGGATTAGACGGGGGAAAATGCAGACTAAGATAGGTATGGAGTGAGTAATTACATGGAGTTGGGTAAATAAGGCTGCTGAGCTGCAGGCACAATTAATAACATGGGATTAGCATATAGTGACAATAACGGAGATATGGCTCAAACAAGAGGAGGTATGGAGACTTAATATTCCTGGCTGCAATAGATTCAGGAAAGATAGGGGAGGAATAAAAGGCAGGGTGGCAGTACTGATCTCATTGCTAGAAAGGGAGGATATACTTGAGGGTTAAATGTCAGAACCGATTTGGTTAGAATTAAGGAACAATAGAGGAGTTATTACAATGCTGTGTATATACTAAAGGCCAACAAATAGTGGGAAGGAGATAGAGGAGCAAATTTTCAGGCTAATTGCAAGAATATGCAAGAACTTTAGCCTAGTGATAATGAGGACTTCAATTATCTTAACATAGACTGGGGTAGTAACAGTGTAAATGGAAAGGAGTGGGAGGAATTCCTGAACTGTGTATGAGAGAACTTTCTTGATCAGTGTGTTTCCAGCCCAACGAAGAAGGAAGCAGGATCTAGTTCTGGGGAATGAAGAGGGGCAAGCAGAGAATGATTCAGTGAGGGTGCATTTGGGGAAAAGTGATCAAAATATTATAAGGTTTAGAGCAGTTATGGAGAAGAACAAGGAAAAATCAACTGGAGAAGGGCTAATTTCAGAGAGTTGTGAAGGGATCGGGGCCAGGTGGATTGGAATCAAAGATTGCCAGGTAAAATAGTAAATGATCAATGGGAGGGCTTCATAGAGGAGATAGTTCGGGTACAGACCAGACACATTCTCAAGATGGGTAAAGGAAGGACATTCAAATCTAGAGCTCCCTGGTCGAGTAAAGGCGAAAGAAGAGCTTATGAGAATAGTATGGTTTATAATTCAGTGGAGAACAAAGCTGAATACAAAAAGTACAGGCGAACAATGAAAAAGGAAATATGAGAGGGAAAAAAGAATACATTAGCAGGTAACATAAAAAGTAACTCGAAAGTATTTTGTAAACATATAAATAGTAAAAGGATGGTCAAAGGAATGGTGGGGCCAATTAGAGGCCAAAAAGTAGATCTTGTGGAGAGAGAGAGCAAGGTTGAGGTAGTAAATGTGTATTTGCTTCTGTCTTCACTGAAGAAGAGAATGCCAATGTCACAGTAAAGGACGAGGTAGGAGAGAAATTGAATGGGATAAATTTAGAAAAAGTCTAGTTGCTATAAAGTTTGGCGCACTCAAAGTAGAAAGTCGCCCATTCGTGATGGGATGATTCCAAGGTTGCTGTGGGAATTAAGGATTGAAATTGCGGAGGCCATGGCCACAATCTTCCAATCCTCCTTGGGTATGGGAGTGGTGCCAGAGGACTGGAGGATAGGAAAAGTTACACCCCTGTTCAATAAACAGGAGAGGGATAAACCCAGCAACTACAGGAAGGCAGTCTAACGTCGGCAGTGGGGAAACTTTTAGAACATGAAACCGGGACAACATTATTTGGGACTTGGACAAATATGGGTTAATAAATGAAAGCTTGGCTGGATTTGTTAATGGCAAATCATGTTTGACTAACTTAGGTGATGTAGTAACGAAGAGGGTGGATGAGGGTAGAGACATCGATGTTGCTTATATAGACTTTCAAAAATGTGTTTGTTAAAGTGCCACACAATGGACTTGTCAGCAAAAGCCGATGGTGCTAAAGGGGCAGCGGCGGTGTGGATACAACATTGGCTAAGGAGAGAAAGCAGAGAGTTGCGGTGAACGCTTGTTTTTCAGACTGGAGGGAAGTGTCCAGCGGTGTCCCCCAGGGGTCAGTGTCTGGACCACTGCTCTTTTTGATATATAGTAATGAGGTAGACATCAGTATACGGGCATCATTTCAGAGTTTGCAGATGACACGAAACTCGGATATGTAGTAAATAGTGAGTTGAGGAGTAACAGGCTTCAGGAGAACAAAGACAGACTGGTGAAATGGGCAGACACAGTCCAGAAGAAATTTAACAGAGAGACGTGTGAAGTGATTCATTTTGGTAGGAAGAATAAAGAGAGGCAATATAAATCAAATGTTATAATTTTGAAGAGTGCAGGAACAGAGACACCTGTGGGTGTATGGACACAAGTGTTTGAAGGTGGCAGGACAGGTTGGGAAAGCTGTTACATAGACACACGGGATCCTTAGCTTTAGAAATGGAGGCAGAATACAAAATCAAGGAAGTTATCCTAAACTTTTATAAATCACTGGTTAGACCACAGCTGTAGTATTGTGTTCAAATCTGGGCACAACTTTAGGAAGGATGTCAAGGCCTTGGAGAGGGTGTAGAGGAGATTAACTGGAATGGTACCAGGGATGAGGAACTTCAGTTATGTGGAGAGACTGGAGAAACAGGTTTCCTTGGAGCAAAGATTTGAAGGGAGATTTAATAGAGTTGCTCAAAATCCTGAAGGGATTTGATGGAATAAATCAGGAGAATCTCTTTCCAGTGGTAGAAGGGTGGGTAACCAGAGGACACAGATTGAAGGTAATTGAACGAAGAACCAGAGGTGACATGAGGAAAACATTATTTACACTGCGAGCTGTTGTGATCTGGAATGCACAGCCTGAAAGGGCGGTGGAAGCAGATTCAACAGTAACGTTCAATAAGGAATTGGATCAATACCCGAAGCTGAAAATGTTGCAGGGCTATGTGGACAGAGGAGGGGAGTGGGACTAACTAGCTTTATAAAAGAGCTGGCAGAGAAACAATGGGCCGAATGGGCTCTAGCTGGGCTGTATCATTCTATGATTCTATGAGGGGAGCGGGGTCGGACTCGGGCTGATTGTACACCCTATGTTCTTGCCCAGTGAGACTGCACACCAGGAGCAGAGCATGGTCAATGTGACCCTGTGACATCTCGATTGGGAGGGGCTCCGGCCGCTTTGTGAAATCACTCCTGTGTCCCTGACGACCATGTGTGCAGGAAGTGTATCCAGCTGCAGCTACTGGCAGACCGCATTGTGGTGCTGGAGCTGCGAATGGATACATACTGGAGTTTTCACGATGCTGAGGACGTTGTGGATAGCACGTTTAATGAGTTGGTCACACCGCAGTTAAAAGCTGCACAGGCAAGAAGGCAATGGGTGACCAGCAGCCAGATTAGTAGGCGCAGGCAGATAGTGCAGGGGTCCCCTGTGGCCATCCCCCTCTCAAACAGATATACCACCTTGGTTATTGTTGAGGGAGATGGCATATCGGGGGAAGAAAGCAGCAGCCAACTTTCTGGCACTGTGGGTGGTTCTGCTGCACAGGACGGGAGGAAAAAGTGTAGAACTATAGTAATAGAGGATTCTATTGTAAGGGGAATGGATAGGCGTTTCTGCGGCCGCAAACGAGACTCCAGGATTGTATGTTGCCTCCCTGGTGCAAGGGTCAAGGATGTCTTGGAGCGGCTGAAGAGCATTTTGGAAGGGGAGGGAGAACAGCCAGTTGTCGTGGTGCATAAAAGTACCAACGATATAGGTAAAAAACGGGATGAGGTCCTACAGCTGAATAAAGGGAGTTAGGAGTTAATTAAAAAATAGGACCTCAAAGGTAGTAATCTCAGGATTGTTACCAGTGCCACGTTCAAGTCAGGGTAGAAATAGAAGGATATTTCAGATGAATACGTGGCTAGAGCAATGGTGCAAGGAGGAGGGATTCAAATTCCTGGGACATTGGAACCGGTTCTGTGGGAGGTGGAACCAGTACAAACAGGCCGGTTTGCACCTGGGCAGGACCTGGACCAATGTCCTAGGGGGAGTGTTTGCTAGTGCTTCGGGGGAGGGTTTAAACTAAAATGGCAGGCGGTTGGGAACCTGGGCAGGGAGACAGAGGAAAGGGGAACAAGGATAGAAGCAAAAGACAGGAAGGAGTAAAGCAAAAGAGGCAGTCAGAGAACTCAAGTGATTAAATCAAACATGGCCACAGTAAATAATAATTCTAATAGGTCTAAGAGTGTAAAAAAACAAGCCGGAAGGCTTTGTTTCTTAATGCAAGGAGCATTCATATTAAGGTAAATGAATTAGCTGTGCAAATAGATGTAAACGGATATGATATGATTGGGATTATGGAAACATGGCTCCAGGGTGACCAAGGCTGGGAACTCAACATCCAGGGGTATTCAATATTCAGGAAAGATAGGCAAAAAGGAAAATGAGGTGGGGTTACATTGCTGGTTAAGGTGGAAATTAACACAATTGTAAGGAAAGATATTAGCTCTGATGATGTGGAATCTGTATGGGTAGAGCTGAGAAACACCAATGGGCAGAAAACGTTAGTGTGAGTTGTATACAGGCCCCCAAACAGTAATGTGGAGGTAGGGGATGGCATTAAACGGGTAATTACAGATGAGTGCAATAAGGGCACAGCAATGATCATGGGTTACTTTAATCACCATATAGATTGGGCTAACCAAATTAGTAACAATACTGCGGAGGAGGAATTCCTGGTGTGTATACAGGATGGTTTCCTGGACCAATATGTCGAGGAGCCAACTAGAGACCAGGCCATCTTAGACTGGGTATTATGTAATGAGAAAGGAATAATTAACAATCTTGTTGTGCGAGGCCCCTTGGGGCGGAGTGATCATAATATGATAAAATTCCTCATTAAGATGGAGAGTGAAGTAGTTGACTCAGAGACTAGGGTCCTGAATTTAAATAAAGGAAACTACGATGGTATGAGGCGCCAGTTGGGTAGGATTGATTGGGGAATGTTACTCAAAGGGTTGACGGTGGAGAGGCAATGGCAAACATTTAAAGATAGCATGGATGAACTACAGAATTTATTCATCTCTGTTTGGCAGAACAATAAATCAAATAAGGTGGCTCAACCGTGGCTAACATGGGAAATTAGGGATAGCACAAGATCCAAGGCGAGGTCATACAAGTTGGCCAGAAAAAGCAGCAAACCTGATGATTGGGAGCAGTTAAGGATTCAGCAAAGGAGGAGAAAGGATTAATTAAGAGGGGGAAAATAGAATATGAGAGTAAGCTTTCAGGGAACATAAAAACTGACTTTAAAAGCTTCTATAGATATGTGAAGAGAAAAAGATTGGTGAAGTCAAGCGTAGGTCCCTTGCAGTCAGAATCAGGGGAATTTATAATGGGGAATAAAGAAATGGCTGACCAATTAATCACATCCTTTGGTTCTGTCTTCATAAAGGAGGACACAAATAATCTCCCAGAGATGTCGGGGAACATAGGGTCTAATGAGAGGGAGGAATTAAATGAAATCAGTATTTGTAGAGAAATAGTGTTGGGAAATTGACGGGTTTGAAGGCCGATAAATCCCCAGGCCCTGATAATCTACATCCTATGGTACTTAAGAAAGTGGCCCTAGAAATAGTAGATGCAATGCTGGTCATCTTCCAAAATTCTTTAGATTCTGGAACAGTTCCCATGGATTGTAGGGTAGCTAATGTTACCCCACTATTCAAAAAAGGTGGTAGAGAGAAAACAGGGAATTATAGATCGGTAAGCCTGACATCGGTAGTGGAGAAAATGCTAGAGTCCATTCTAAAAGATGTAATAGCAGAGCACTTGGAAAACAGTGACAGGACCGGACAAAGTCAACATGGATTTACAAAAGGTAAATCATGCTTTAATAATCTACTGCAATTTTTTGAGGATATAACTGGTAGAATAGATAAGGGAGAACCAGTGGATGTGGTGTATTTGGACTTTCAGAAGGCTTTCGATAAGGTCCCGCATAATAGATTATCGTGTAAAGTTAAGGCACATGGGATTGGGGGTAAGGTACTGATTTGGATAGAGAACTGGATGGCAGATGGGAAGCAAAGAGTCAGAATAAATGGGTCATTTTCCGAGTGGCAGGCAGTGACTAGTAGGGTACCGCAGAGTTCGGTCCTAGGACACCAGCTATTAACAATATATATGAGGGATCTAGACGAGGGAACTAGATGTAATATCTTCAAATTTGCAGATGACACAAAGCTGGGTGGGCGCCTGTGCTGTGAGGAGAATGCCAAGGAACTCCAGTATGATTTGGACATGTTGGGTGATTGGGCAGATGCAGTATAATGTGGATAAATGAGAAATTATCCACTTTGGTGGCAAAAACAGGAAGGCAGATTATTATCTGAACGGCAATAGATTGGGAGAAGGGGAAGTGCAACGAGACCTGGGTGTCCTCGTGCACCAGTCGCTGAAGGTCAGCATGCAGTTGCAGCAGGTGGTTAAGAGGGCAAATGGTATGTTGGCCTTCGTAGCGAGAGGATTCGAGTACAGGAACAAGGATGTGTTGCTGCAGTTGTGCAGGGCCTTGGAGAGAGCACACCTTGAGTATTTTGTGCAGTTTTCGTCACCTTATCTGAGGAAGGATGTTTTTGCCATGGAGGGAGAGCAGCGTAGATTCACCAGACTGATACCTGGGATGGCAGGAATGACATATGAGGAGCGATTGGGTCGATTGGGCTTATACTCGCTGGACTTTAGAAGAATGAGAGGGCATCTCATTGAAACTTATACAATTCTAACAGGGCTAGACAGACTGGATGCAGGGAGGATGTTCTGAATGGCAGGATAGTGCAGAACCAGGGGTCACAGTCTAAAGATAAGTGGAATCCATTTAGGACAGAGATGAGGAGGAATTTCTTCACCCAGAGAGTGGTGAACCTGTGGCATTCTCTACCACAGAAGGCAGTTGAGGCCAATTCATTACATATATTCAAGAAGGAGTTAGCTATATTTCTTAAGGCTAAAGGGATCAAGGGATATGGGGAGAGGGCCGGGACATCATACTGATTTTGGATGTTCAGCCATGATCTCAATGAATGGCGGAGCATGCTCGAGGGGCCCAATGGCCTACTCCTGCTCCTATCTTGTTTGTTTATATATTTCTATGTTTGGACCAAGGCTGTAATGAGGTCTGAAGCCAAGTGATCCTGGCGGAAATCAAACTGAGCATTGGTGAGTAGGTTATTGGTGCATAAGTGCCACTTAATAGCCCTGTCGACGACACCTTTCATCACTTTGCTCATTTCACCAGTCTGTTTATGTCCTCCTGAAGCCTACTACTATCCTGCTCAGTGTTTACTACATTTCCGAGTTTTGTGTCATATGCAAACATTCAAATTATGCTATATATATGTAGATATATATGTATATATATATATATATATATATATATATACATAGATATATGTGTGTGTATATTTCTATTATATATATCTAATGTCTATATGTCTATATCATTAATGTATTTCACAGGAGCAGTGGTCCAAATAGCGACTGCTGAGTGGTGCACCACTGTACACTTCCCCGCAGTCTGAACAACTGTTCATCGCTACTCTCGGTTTTATGTCCCTTAGCCAATGTCAGATCCCCTTTGTCCCTTTGGCCCTAACAAGTCTATTCAATTGCACTTCATCAAATGCATTTTAATGTCCATATACACAACATCAACCGAACTACCCTCATCAGACGTTACTCCATCACAGAACTCAATCAAGTTTGTCAGACACATTTTGTCGTTAACATATCCGTGCTGGTTGTCATTTATTAATTCATGCTTTTTTCAAGTGACAGGAATATGGCCTCTAGAATTTTCCCCACCACTGACGTTAGGCTGACTGGCCTGTAGTTACTGGAGTTATTCATCAATCCTTTTTTAAACAGGGTGTAACATTTGCAAAATAACAACAGAAAAAGCTGGAAAAACTCAGCAGGCCAGGCAACATCTGTGGAGAGAAATTAGAGTCAACGTTTCAGGTCCAAACCCTTTAACAAGACTAAAGAGGCACAGGGATTGAAATAGATTAAGAGGCCGGGCTGGGAGAGAACAAAAGTGAAGAAGAGACATTAAGAGGTATTCAAAACGAGACGAGATGGTGATAGGACTAGTGGAGACAAAAACAGCTCTAGATTAGGTGTGAAATGCGCTGGCAGAATGGGAGACAGCTGCCATGTGGGAGCGAGAAAATAAAAGGAAAGGGGGGGAAACCAAAACAAAGGTGTGGAGAAAAATATAAGTAAAAATGTAATAGGGGCCGAGGTTATGATCTGAAATTGTTGAACTCGATATTAAGTCCAGAAGGCTGCAAAGTGCCTAATCGGAAGATGAGGTACTGTTCCTCGAGTTTATGTTGCGCTTCCATGGAACAATGCAAGAGGCCCAGGATGGTGAGGTCCGAGTGGGAATGGGGTGGTGAATTAAAATGACAGGCAACCTGAAGCTCGGGGTCACCCTTACGGTCTGAACGGAGGTGTTCCGCAAAGTGTTAACCCATCTGCGTTTGGTCTCCCCAATGTAGGGGGGACCGCATCGCGAGCAACGAATACATTATACTAGATTGCAAGAAGTACAAGTAAATCGCTGTTTCACCTGGAAGGGGTGTTTGGGGCCTTGGACAGTGGGAAGGGGGTAGGCATAACAGCAGGTGATACAACTCTTGCACTTGCACGGGAAGGTGCCAGGCGAAGGGGAAGGCGTGCTGAGGGCGATAGAGGAGTGGACTAGGTTGTCTAGGAGGGAGCGGTCGCTACAGAATGCTGAAAGGGGAGGGGAGGGGAAGATGCATTTGGTGGTGGGATCACTTTGGAGGTGGCGGAAATAGTGGAGGATGATCCGTTGAATGTGGAGGCTGGTGGGGTGAAAGGTGAGGTCAAGGGGAACCCTATCGTGGTACTGGGAGGGAGGGGCAGGGGTGAGGGCAGAAGTGCGTGAGATAGAACAGACACAGTCGAGGGCCGTGTCCACCATAGTAGAGGGGAATCCTCGGTTGAGGAAAAAGGAAGACATGTCGGAAGCACTGGTGTGGAAGTTGGCATCATCGGAACAGATGCGGTGGTGATGGAGAAACTGGGAGAATGGAGTAGAGTCCTTACAGGAGGCGGGGTGGGAGGAAGTGTAGTCCAGGTAGCTGTGGGAGTCAGTGGGCTTGTAGTGAATATTGGTCAATAACCTATCACCAGAGATGGAGATGGAGAAGTCGAGGAAGGGAAGGGAAGAGTAAGAGATGTACCATGTGAAGGTGAGGGAAGGGTGGAAATTGGAGGCAAAGTGAAAGAAATTGTCTAGTTCAGGGCGAGAGCAGGAAACAGCACCGACACAGTCATCAATGTATCGGAGAAAGAGGTGAGGGAGGGGACACGAGTAGGACTGGAACAAAGAATGTTCCACATATCCACATAAAATTTGCAACCCTCCAGTCCTCTGGCACCACTTCCATATCCGAGGAGAATTGAAAGATTCTGGCCAGAGCCTGCGCTATTTCCACCATTCCTCCCCTCAGCAACCCTCATACATTCCATCTGGACTGGGGAAATGTTCTACTTTACTTTGGTAGAAAAACTGCTGGATTGAAAGTGGTTAACTGAAGCTGTTTTTTGAGTGACTGTAATTAATGTCAGTCTCCACGGGTTAGCTGAATCTGTTTGTTCAATGACTGTTATTAATGTCAGTCTCCACGGCTTAACTGAATCTGTTTGTTCAGTGACTGTAACTAATATCATTCTACATGGACACTAATTGTATCAGTGTAGGGTTTCCCTCTTCTATTAATAAAGGCTCCTTTCAATGTGTTATCCATAGTGTCAGTGAGAGCATTAACTCCGTCAGTAACAGTGATCAACGCGCTGCTCCACAGAGAGGGAGTCGGAATCTGAGAACAGTAGATTGGAATGTCTCAACAACGGATCAGAATCTGAGAACAGTAGATTGGAATGTTGCAACAATGGGCCGGAATCTGAGGACTGTAGATTGGAATGTTACAACAATGGACAGGAGTTTCAGCTGGGAGTTTGACTATCTTTCAGAATATTATGATGAAATATCATTAAACTATCGGATAGAGTTGGTACTTCTGAGTATTCAATACATTTACTATCCTCTCCTTGCTGCTGTTGGTGTTCCTGGTAAGACTCTCTATTCAGTTATTCTATAAACCATGTTTTAATGTATTACTGTAGTTGTCATTTACTCTCCCCTCCTGGCTGCGGTTGTTGTTCCTGGTCAGTCTCTCTCTCCAGCTATGAACTCTGCAAACCTTTGCTAACTGTATTACTATTCTTCACTCTTTGCTGCTGTTGGTGTCCTTGGTAAGTCCCTATATCCAAAAATTGGATCTGTAAACCACGTTTCACTGCATTATTGCTTGTTACTTAAATCTTGGGAAGAGCAAAGC
The DNA here is from genome assembly GCF_052327205.1 of Somniosus microcephalus. Lineage (NCBI taxonomy): Eukaryota > Metazoa > Chordata > Chondrichthyes > Squaliformes > Somniosidae > Somniosus > Somniosus microcephalus. Next base: position 15,060 of record NW_028226760.1, read on the forward strand.
CATTGTCTTCGGTCCTCATCCTTAAATCAAAACCCACCATGCCCTCAGCCCTACAATTAGTCCCATTCGCTGCTCTTTTCCCACAGTCCTGCAAATTGTTTCCCTTCAAGTGTTTATCCAATTCCCATTTTAAAGTTAATATCTTTCCCTCTACCTCTCCCTGTCATTCTGTCACTATTTTTCTTTATCCTTTTCTTTCTCCCTCTTCTCTCTCTCTTTCTGTTGTTCAAAGAATCATAGAATGGCACAGCATAGGAGGAGACCATTCAGCCCATCGTGTCTGTGCCATCTCTTTGAAAGAGCTACCTAAATAGCCCTACTCTTTAGCCACAGCCCTGTAAATCTTCCCCTTCTACTGATTATCCAATTCCCTTTCGAAAGCTTTTATTGAATCTGCTTCCACTACGTTCTCAGACAGTGCATTCCAGATCACAACAACTCACTGCATAAAGAAAATTCTCCTCATCTCTCCTCCGGTACTTTTGCCAATTACCTTAAACCTGTGCTCTCTGGTTATCCACCATTCTACCACTGGAAGCTGACAAAAGCCAGCATGATTTTCAACATCTATATTGAATCTCCCCTTATAGAAAAGGACAAAGATGGACCAGGTGTAAAGATTCTCAATTGGGGAAAGGCGAATTTTACTAATCTGAGATGTGATTTTACAAAAGTGGACTGCAAACAGCTACTTGAAGGGAAATCAGTGTCACAGCAATGGGAGGCGGTCAAAGAGGAGATAGTCAGGGTTCAGAGCAAATATGTTCCCACAAAAAAATGGAAGGGACTCCCAAACCTAGAGCCCCCTGGATGGCAAGGAGCATATAGGGCAGGATAAGCCAAAAAAGGGAAGCTTTTGTCAAATACCGAGAGCTCAATACTATGGAAAGCTGAGAGGAGTATAGAGGTGAAATTTTAAAAAAAGAATTTGGAGCACAGTGAGGGCATCAAAATTATTGGCGAGTAAAATCAAGGAAAACAAAGATATTTTATTAATACATAAACAGCAAGAGGATAATTAAGGTAAGAATAGGTCTTATTAGAGTCCGAAAAGTTAACCAGAGTGTGGAGGCGCGCGATGTGGGTACGGATCTTAATAAAGACTTTGTGTCTGTCTTCACAAAAGAGAGGGACGAGGTAGACATTGTAGTTAAGGAGGAGGAGTGTGAAATATTAGATGAGATAAAATTAGTGAGAGGAAACATTAAGGTGTGCAGCATTTACAGAGTAGATAAATCATAAGGCCCGGATGAAATGTATCCCAGGCATTGAACTGAGGCAAAGGAGGAAATAGCAGAGGCTCAGACCATCATTTTCCAATGCTGTCTGGCTGCTGACACGGTCAAGAGGACAGCTAACGTTGTACCATTGTTTAAAAAGGGAGAAAGGGATAGACCGAGTAATTAAAGGCCAGTCAGCCTACCCTTGGTGGTAAAAAAGTTAATGGAAAAATTCGGATGGCCAATATAAATCCGCATTTAGAAAGTCACGGATTAATCAGGGACAGACAGCATGGATTTGTTAAGGGAAGACCATGCATGTGTAATTTGAATGAATTTCTGAGAACGTAACGAGGAGGGTCGATGTGATGCAGTTCACATAGATATTAGCAAAGCCTTTAACAAGGTCACAAATGACAGGTTGTTCAAAAAGAAAAAGCCCATGGCATCCAAGGGAAAGTGGCAAGTTGGATCCAAAATTGGCTCTGCGTCAAGAAGCAACGTGTAAGGGTCGATGGATGTTTTTGTGACTGGAAGGCTGCTTTTTGTGGGCTTCCACAGGGCTCAGTACTAGGTCCCTTCCTTTTTGCGGTATATATCAATGATTTAGGCTTCCGTGTTGAGCCACAATTAAGAAGTTTGCCGATGATACAAAATTAGCCGTGTGATTGATAATGAAGGAGAAGCTGTAGACTGCAGGAAGATATCAAAGGACTGGTCTGCTGGGCAGAAAATTGGCAAATCGAATTCAATCCAGAGAAGTAAGAGATAATGCATTTGGAGAGGGCTAAAATGTCAAGGGAATACACAATAAATGGAAGGGTAATTAAAAATGTAGAGCAACAGAGGGACATTGGAGTTCATGTCCACATATCCCTGAAGGTACCAGGACAAGCAGATATGTTGGTTCAGAAGATGCAGGATACTTTGAATTATTAGCCGAGGTATAGATTATAAGAGCTGGGAGGTTATGCTAGAACTTTATAAAGCACAAGTTTAACCACAGCTACAGTATTGTTTACATTCTGCTCATCACATTACAGGAAAGATGTGATTGCACTAGAGAGGATACAGAGGAGATTTATGATTTAGTTGCCAGGACTGGGGAATCTTAGCTATGAGGAAATATTGGATAGGCTGGGGTTGCTTTCTTTGGAACAGAGCAGGTTGAGGGGAGATTTAATTCAGGTGTATAAAATTATGAAGGGCCTTGATAGAGTCGATAGGCAGGACATATTTCCCTTCGCAGAGAAGTCAATAACTAGGGGAATAGATATAAAGTAATTGGTAGAAGTATTATGTGGGAGGTCAGACGAACTTGTTCACCCAGAGGGCGGTGGGGCTCTGGAACTCATTGCTGGAAAGGGTGGTAGAGGCAGAAACTCTCATCACATTTAAAAAGTATTTGGATGTGCACTTGAAGTGCCGCAACCTACAGGACTACCGACCAAGACCTGGAAAGTGGGATTAGGGTGGATAGATCTTTTGCGACTATCGCAGACTCGATGGGCCGAATGGCTTCTTTCTGTGACATTAATTTCAAGGATTGTATAATTCTATGTTTCCTAAGCTTCTCTGCTCTACAAAGAACATATACTACATCCACTGGTTACTCTTAATCTACTCTGCTAGTTACATCCTCAAAAAACTCTACTAAATTTGTCAAACACGATTTCCCTTTCATAAAACCATATTGACTCTGCCTAATCATGTTATGATATTCTAAGTGACTTGAAGCCATTCCCTTTACAATGGATTCCAGCAATTTCCCCATGACTGAGGTCAAGCTAAATGGTCTGTAGTTCCCTGTTTTTTCTCTCCCTCCTTTTGACCTACAAATCCACTGGGGCCATTCTAGCATCCAGGGAATTTTGGAAGATCAAAGCCAATACATCCACTATCTCTTCAGCTACCTCTATTAGAACACTAGGATGTAGTGCATCAGGTCCAAGGGATTTGTCGACTTATAGTCCCATTAGTTTATTAGTACTTATTCTCTGCTTACATTAATTGCATTAAGTTCCTCACACTCATTAGACCCAGAGGATTGGAAGACAGCTAACGTAGTACCCTTATTCAAGAAGGGTAGTAGGCATAAACAAGAGAAGTATAGGCCAATGACCCTAACATCAGTGGTAGGAAAATTATTGGAAAAAATTCTGAGGGACAGAATTGGACTCCACTTGGAGAGGCAAGGATTAATCAAGGATTGTCAGCTTGGCCATGTCAGGGTCAGGTCATGTCTAACCATTTTGATTGAATTATTCGAGGGGATGAATAGGTATGTGGTTGAGGGTACTGCAGTTGATGTAGTCTACATGGACTTCAGTAAGGCTTTTGATAAAGTCCCAATGGGAGACTAGCCAAGAAGTTAAGAGCGCATGGGATCCAGGGAAATTTGGCTCATTTGATCCAAAATTGGCTTAGTGGCAGGAGGCAGAGGGTGATGGTCGAAGGTTGTTTTTGTGACTGGAAGCCTGTGTCCAGTGGTGTACCGCAGGGATCAGTGCTGGGTCCTTTGCTGTTTGTAGTTTACATTAATGATTTAGATATGAATGTAGGAGGTATGATCAGTAAGTTCACAGATGACTCAAAAATTGGTGGAGTGGTAAATAGCGAGGAATGAAGCCCCAGGCTACAGGACTGTATAGGCAGGTTGGTCAGATGTGCAGAACAGTGGCAAATGGAATGTAACCCTGAAAGTGCGAGGTGATGCATTTTGGGACGAATAATAAGGCAAGGGGATGCATAATGAAAGGTAGGTCAGTAGGAAGGACAGAGGATAAGAGGGACCTTGGTGTGCATGTACATAGATCCCTGAAGGCAGCAGGACAGGTAGATAAGGTGGTTAAAAAGGCATATGGGATACTTGACTTCGTTAGGCGAGGGATAGAGTATAAGAGCAGGGAGGTTATGATGGAGCTGTACAGGAATAACTGTCATCGAACAATGGGCCGCCTTTAAAGAAATGATTCAGGTACAATTGAGGCACCTTCCCACGACGGGGACTGGTAGGGCAACCAAAGCCAGAGCTCCCTGGAAGACGAAAGGGATAGAGAATAAGAGGAAGCAGAAACATGGGGCGTATGACGGATGCCAAGTTCAGAATACAAGTGAGAACCAGGCTGAATATAGAAAGTTCATAGAGGGAGTGAAAAAGGAAATAAGAGGGCAAATAGAGGGTATGAGAATTGATTGGCAGCTAACATAAAATGGACTCCAAAAGTCTTCTACAGGAATATAAATATTAAACGGGCAGTAAGAGGAGGGGGGGGCGATTAAGGGCAAAAAAGGGTGTCTACGAATGGAGGCAGAGGGCATGGCTGAGATACTAAATGAATGCTTTGTATCTGTCTTTACAAGGAAGAAGCTGCTGCCAAAGTCATAGTGAAAGAGGAGATAGTTGAGATACTGGATGGGCTAAAAATTGAGAAAGACGAGGTACTAGAAAGATTGGCTGCAATTAAAGTAGATAAGTCACCAGGAGCAGATGGGCTGCATCCTCGGATGGTGAGGGAAGTGAGGGTGGAAATTGTGGAGGTACTGGACATAATCTTCCAATCCTCCTTAGATAGGGTGTGGTGCCAGGGGACTGGAGAATTACAAATGTTACACCCTTGTTCAAGGGTAAACCCAGCAACCATAAGCCTGTCCGTTAAACCTTGGTGTATGGGAAGCTTTTAGAAACGATAATCCGAGACAAAATTAACAGGCACTTGGACAAGTGTGGATTAATTAAGGAAAGCCAGCATGGATTTGTCAAAGGTAAATCTTATTTTAACTAATTTGATCGTGTTTTAACTAACTTGAATGTGTTTTAAATAACTTGACCGTCTTTTACCTAACTTGATCGTGTTTTTTGATGAGGTGACAGAGTGGGTTGTTGAGGGCAATGTGGTGTTCAAAGACTTCCAAAAGACGTGGATTAAGTGCCACATAATTAACTTGCCGGCAAAGTTGAAGCCAATGGAATAAAATGTACAGTAGCAGCATTGATACGAATTTGGCTGGGTGACAGGCAACTGAGAGTAATGGTGAACTCTTGTTTTTCGGACTGGAGGAAGGTATGCAGTGGTGTTCCCCAGGGGTCGGCACTAGGACCACTGTTTTTCTTGATATATATTAACGACTTAGACTTGGGTGTACAGGGCAGAATTTCGAAATTTGCAGATGAAATAAAACTTGGAAATATAGTGAGAAGTAAGGACGATAGTGATATACTTGAAGAGGACATAGACATGCTGGTGGAATAGGCGGACACGTGGCAGAAGAAAATTAGTGTAGAAAAGTGTGAAATGATACAATTTGGTAGGACGAATGAGGAGAGACAATATAAACAAAAGGGTACAATTTTAAAAGTGGTGCACGAACAGGGAGACCTGGGGTTATATGTGTACAAACCGTTGAATTTGACAGGGCAGGTTGAGACAGTGGTTAAAAAATCATACTGGATCCCGGGCTTCATAAGTAGAGGCATAGAGTACAGAAACAAGGAAGTTATGATGAACCTTTATAAAACACTGGTTCGGCCTCAACTGGAGTATTGTGTCCAATTGGGACACCGCACATTAGGCAGGATTTGAAGGCCTTAGAGCGGGTGCAGAAAGGAATTACAAGAATGATTCCAGTGATTAGGGACTTCACTTAAGTGGATAGACTGGAGAAGCTGGGGTTGTTATCCTTACAGCAGAGAAGGTTGAGAGGAGATTTGATAGAGGTATTCAAAATCATGAGGGGTCTGGACAGAGGAGATAGAGAGACACTGTTCGCATTTGTGGAATGGTCACGAATCAGAGGACACAGATTTAAGGTGATTGGCAGAATAATAAAGGGGACATAAGAAGAAACTTCTTTACGCAGCGACTGGTTAGGATCTGCAGGGCTTTGCCTTAAAGGTTGGAGGAGGCAGATTCAATCGTGGCTTTCAAAACAGAAAGGGGATAAGTACCTTGAAGGAAAAGATATTGCAGGGCTACGGAGAAAGTGCGTGGTAGAGGGACTTGCTGAATTGCTATTGCAGAGAGCCAGCGCGGGCTCGACGGTCCGAATGGCCTCCTTCTGCGGTGTAACCATTCTATGATTCTAACTTTTAATAAAGAAAGCATTTCACCACCATCGGACATCTCAAAACCATTTACAGCCAATGAAGTACTTTTGGAAGTGTGATCAATGGCCCAGAAATTCGGGTCGGCGACTTCCGCGGGTGCAAGCCCCCGACCCGCACTTACCTTGTCCACCGGCAGTTGAGCTGTAGGGCCCCATGGGAATCCGATCCTTGGCCAGGTCGAGCTGCCGGCACGCGGTGCTTGCGTGTCCTATGGGCGCAATTAGTTCGATGCATCCCTTGGGATCACGTGGGCCATGTGCAGCCAATCAGAGGAGGGAAAAGCCCATTCATAAGTATTGACAGGAGCACCAGTCAAGACTTATAAATACTACGGCCCCAAAATAGTAGTAAACCTTCAAATATTTTTTTTTTTTAAAAACACTTTTTGAATAAACTATCAATTACACTATATAACTATTTTAAACAATAATTTAAATTTCTAAAAAAATAATTTTACATTCTAACGGGGCTAAAAATAAACTTACCTTCCTTTAATGTATTTAAAAATAATAAGCCTGTGGAAATCTTTTTTTAATTTTAATTAATTGACTACTTACCTTGTAAAAAGCAAGCCTTAAGCATGCTTTCGACCTCTGAACCCCTGCTTTCAGAGGAACGGAAGTGTCGGTTTCCCATGCATGCGCAGTGCATGCAAGAAACCGGAACTTCCATTGGGCCCACGCCTGAGTACCCCGTGCGTACTCACCCGTGGAGACCCGAGTTTCTGGGCCAATATTTCAGTGTGGGAAACGCGGCAGGCAATTTGTGCACAGCCAGCTCCCATAAACAGCAGCAATGTGATAATGACCAGATAATCTGTTTCTGTTATGTTGATTGCGGGATAAATATTTCCCATGACACCAGGGATAACTCCCCTGCTTCTCTTCGTAATAGGGCCATGGGATCTTTTACATCCACCTGAGAGCACAGACAGGGCCTCGATTTAACGTCTCATCTGAAAGACGGCACCTCCGCCAGGGCAGCACTCCCTCAGCACTGCACTGGAGTGTCAATTTAGATTTATCTGCTACAGATCCTTGGAGTGGGACTTGACCCCACAGCCTTATGAGTCAGAGGCGCGTGTGATACCCACTGAGCCACAGCTAACACAAAATTTCGTCGTTTTTACTGTCACTTTCTCCTCTTTTGTATTCAGCTTCAGATCAATGCAGCAAGGGAAACTCCGTCCTCGCTCTTTTATCCTCGGTATTTTTGGACTCTACTCGGAGCAAGGGATGAGGGTTGGGGGGAATATGGATTTGAGGTCGAAGGTCAGCCATGATCTTATTCAAAGGCAAAGCATGCTCGAAGGGTCTTATGGCCTACTCCTGCTCTTAATTCTTTTGCTCTTAGGTTTATGGGCGGGTGAAATATTGCGCATTTGCTTACTTTTAAATTAAAACTGTTTACTATAAGGTGAGCTAGATGGTGATGCAGTAAACTGTTGAGGTGACAGTGGTTCAATGAGTCTGTTTGTTGAATGACTGTAATTAATGTCTGTTACAGTGAGGCCGACTGATGCCACTCGCTGATGTCCTCCTGCTCTAAATAAGTGTTGTATATTTTGAATGTTGTATTTGAATTGTTCCACCTAGCTTACCGTAGTTGTGATGTGCAATGCACTATGGGACATAGATTGCATTAAGTTGAAGAGATTCTTCTGGAAGTAAAGATGGCTGTTTAAAGAACTCTGTCTCCTGCGTACTCTTTTAATTGTTATACAAGCAAGGTTATAAACTCTTGAGACATAACAAAAGTGGCGACGAGGACGTTTGAACTTACGTGTCTCTGCTGTGCGGAAGATAGTCGGGTTTTACGTGTTTTAAACTGTTATTTTTGCCATGGATTAACGACTTGAGGAAGGGGAGGAAAAGCAGTGAGTAAATCGGGAAGGACATTTATTCAACTGTGAAACGATCTGTGAATTGAAGCACTAAATAACTGATAGTGATTTTAGTTGAGTTCAACATTGGAAGGATCCTTAGCGAATGATAATTAGGAGCCTGGGAGAAGGAAAATGGCTGGAATTATCGGTAACATTGGACCGTTTGATGAGAATGTCGAACAATTGAACTCATACACAGAACGATTTGAATACTTCACACAAGCAAATGACATTGGAGGGAACAAGGTAGTACCTACATTGTTAAGTGTGATGGGACCAAAGACTTTCAATCTTTTGCCTACTTTAGTGCATCCAGATAAACCAGGGACTAAACAATATAGCGAAATTGTGGAGATACTAAACCAGCTGAGAGGTTTAGGTTCCACAGGCGTAACCAGGAAGAAGGCGAAACAGTTACCATGTTTGTAGCTGAAATATTAGACTATCAGAGTACTGTGAATTTAATGACGTGCTAAGTGATACTATAAGAGACAGGCTAGTGTGTGGTATGAGAACTGAAGCCATACAGAAGAGAATATTAACAGAGAGTAATCTGATACTACAAAAGGCCATTGAAATCAGTATTTCCATGGAATTGGCAGCTCAGGAAGCTCAACAGTTGGGTGCAACAGTAAAAGTGCACAAAGTAAGAACAGAGAGTCAAGGGCCATGTTTCCGTTGTGGCAAAATGGGGCATCTTGCATCTGCATGCTGGTGTGTGGACATGGATTGCCACAGCTGTGGTAAAAAGGGACATATTCAGCATGCATGCAGAAATAACAAGGACATAGAGAAAACGTCAAAGACGGAAGGAAGAAAAAAAACATTCAGGCAAATGACAAAGAAGCATGTCCGCTCAGTAGAACAGGACAAAACAGAGGCAAGTGACACTTCAGAGGAGGAACTATCACTGAACGTGCTGACTGTAGCTGGGATTTCGCATGGCTATTGGGTCTCACCCTTGCTAGAGGGGCAGCCTGTGCGAATGCAGATCGATACCGAGGCATCAGTATCTCTTATGTCAGAGACAGTCTACAAAAATACATTAAAGCACCTTCCACTTCAGCCAGCTAACCTAGCAATAAAGACATATACCGGTGAAAGAGTAACCATGAGAGGTATCACTGAGGTCACAGTTCAGTTGAATGGACAAACTAGGAAGTTACCACTCTACATAGTTAAATGAGACTACCCCTCCCTACTGGGACGTTCGTGGATGGAGAGAATAAAATTAGACTGGTCATCAGTCTACATGATGTCACACAATGATTCAGGCTTAACCGCCATCTTAAAGAAACATGCAGAATCTTTAATGGAGAACTGGGTAGCATGAAGGATATTACTGTGAAGCTTCATATTAAGCAGGATAGCAAACCCAAGTTCATGAAGGCACGACCCATACCTTATGCCATCAGACCAAAAGTCGAGGCTGACTTAGAAGCCCTAGTTGAAAGTGGAGCACTAGAACCAGTCAGCTTGAGTGCATGGGCAACACCCATCGTACTAGTGCTCAAGAAAGGGGGTGGAGTTATGATATATGGAGATTTTAAAGTAACTGTTAACCCTGTATTGTCAGTGGAGCAATATCCGCTTCCCCATGTTGATGATTTATTTGTGGGATTTGCTGGGGGCCAGAAGTTTACTACAATCGACCTCTGTCAAGCGAACCTGCAAATGCATGTGGATGAACAGTCACGAGAAATGCTGACTATCGTGACGCCCACGGGCCTATTTAGATATCGTCAACTTCCTTTCAGAATTACATCAGCTCCAGCGCTTTTCCAACGTGCTATGGACCAGATCCTTAGTGGATTGCCTGGAGTCCAGTGCTGCTTAGATGATATCTTAGTTACTGGGTGTGATGACCAAGACCATTTGCGTGACTTGGACGCAACGCTACAGAGACTGAGGGATTATGGACTCAGGGTTCACAGGGTAAATGCAATTTTTTTCAGGCATCAGTTGAGTGCCTCGGTCATGTGATCGATGCCACACGCCTTCACAAGGCACCGTCCAAGACCAAGGCAATCGTGGACGCCCCAGCACCTGAAAATATCAGCCAGCTGCATTGTTTTCTAGGGTTACTGAACTACTATGGACGGTTCATACCGAACCTAGCCTCGATGCTGGGGCCGCTGCATTGGTTGGTATGTAAAGACAAGAATTGGGAATGGACTAACAAGTGCCAGGAGGCATTCATGACAGCAAAGGACACGCTCCTGAAGTCAGTTGCTTTGACGCATTTTGACCCTTCATTACCAATACAGTTAGTTTGTGATGCATCGTCATATGGTGTGGGAGTAGTCATTTCTCATATCATGCCAAACAGAGAAGAGAAGCCGACAGCATTCGCATCCAGGACTTTGAACAGAGCTGAAACTAACTACGCCCAAATAGAACGAGAAGCACTGAGCATCGTTTTTTGCGTTCGCAAGTTTCACCAATATTTGTATGGGAGACAGTTCACCATACTAACAGATCACCGCCCTCTCACGTCCATCTTGAGGCCACATACAGGGATTCCATCACTTGCTGCGAGTAGAATGAAAAGGTGGGTGCTGCTGTTGTCTGCACAAAGCTTTGACATTAGATAGCGTAAGTCTGACCTGCACGACAACGCCGACGGTCTTTCCAGGTTGCCGCTGCCTGTCACCGAGCCTATGATGAGTAGCACGGACATCTGCTATTTTAGACAGGTGGAGAACTCGCCTGTTACTTCAACACAGGTCTGACAAAACATCAGAAACGACCCAGTGCTGTCTGCAGTGATGGACATTATCGTCAGGGGCAAGTTTGACAGCGATGACCCAAACCTGAAACCATATCTCTTAAGGAGAAACGAACTGTCTGTGCAGTCTGGATGTTTGCTGTGCGGGAGGAGAGTGGTTATTCCACCATCGCTACGGGCACCAGTGTTAAAGTAACTACACT
>NW_028226761.1:0-26178 GCF_052327205.1 Somniosus microcephalus
CTCAGTTTCCACCCTTCCCCGCCCTCAGTTTCCCCTCTTCCCCGCCCTCAGTTTCCCCTCTTCCCCGCCCTCAGTTTCCACCTTTCCCGCCCTCAGTTTCCCCTCCTTCCCCGCCCTCAGTTACCCCTCCTTCCCGCCCTCAGTTTCCCCTCCTTCCCCGCCTCAGTTTCCCCTCCTTACCCGCCCTCAGTTTCCCCTCCTTCCCCCGCCCTGTTTCCTTCTTCACCGCCCTGTTTCCACTCCTTCCCCGCCCGGTTTCCACCCGTCCCCGCCCTCCGTTTCCCCTCTTCCCCGCCCTCCGTTTCCCCTCCTTCCCCGTCCTGTTTCCCCCCTCCCTGCCCTCAGTTTCCCCCTTCCCCGCCCTGTTTCCCCCTTCCCCGCCCTCATTTTCCACCCTTCCCCGCCCTCAGTTTCCACCCTTCCCCGCCCTCAGTTTCCACCCTTCCCCGCCCTCAGTTTCCACCCTTCCCGCCCTCAGTTTCCACCCTTCCTCGCCCTCAGTTTCCACCCTTCCCCGCCCTCAGTTTCCACCCTTCCCCGCCCTCAGTTTCCACCCTTCCCCGCCCTCATTTCCCACCCTTCCCCGCCCTCAGTTTCCCCTCCTTCCCCGCCCTCAGTTTCCCCCCTTCCCCGCCCTCAGTTTCACCTCTTCCCCGCCCTCAGTTTCACCTCTTCCCCACACTCAGTTTCACCTCTTCCCCGCCCTCAGTTTCCACCCTTCCCCGCCCTCAGTTTCCCCTCTTCCCCGCCCTCAGTTTCCCCTCTTCCCCGCCCTCAGTTTCCCCTCTTCCCCGCCCTCAGTTTCCCCTCCTTTCCCGTCCTGTTTTCCCTCTTTTCCCACCAACAGTTTCCCCTCTTCCCCGCCCTGTTTCCACCCTTCCCCGCCCTCAGTTTCCACCCTTCCCCGCCCTCAGTTTCCACCCTTCCCCGCCCTCAGTTTCCACCCTTCCCCGCCCTCAGTTTCCACCCTTCCCCGCCTTCAGTTTCCACCTTTCCCCGCCCTCAGTTTCCCCTCTTTCCCCGCCCTCAGTTACCCCTCCTTCCCCGCCCTCAGTTTCCCCTCCTTCCCCGCCCTCAGTTTCCCCTCCTTCCCCGCCCTCAGTTTCCCCTCCTTCCCCGCCCGGTTTCCACCCTTCCCCGTCCTCAGTTTCCCCTCTCCCCGCCCTCAGTTTCCCCTCTTCCCCCCCGCCCTTGCTTTTCCGCTCTTCCCCGCCCTCCGTTTCCCCTCCTTCCCCGTCCTGTTTCCCCCCTCCCCGCCCTCAGTTTCCCCCTTCCCCGCCCTGTTTCCCCCTTCCCCGCCCTCAGTTTCCCCTCTTCCCCCCGCCCTCCGTTTCCCCTCTTCCCCGCCCTCCGTTTCCCCTCCTTCCCCCGTCCTGTTTCCCCCCTCCCCGCCCTGTTTCCCCCTTCCCCGCCCTCAGTTTCCCCCTTCCCCGCCCTCAGTTTCCCCCTTCCCCGCCCTCAGTTTCCCCCTTCCCCGCCCTCAGTTTCCCCCTTCCCCGCCCTGTTTCCCCTCTTCCCCGCCCTCAGTTTCCCCTCCTTCCCCGCCCTCAGTTTCCCGTCCATCCCCGCCCTCAGTTTCCCCTCCTTCCCCCGCCCTCAGTTTCCCCTCCTTCCCCGCCCTCAGTTTCCCCTCCTTCCCCGCCCTCAGTTTCCCCTCCTTCCCCGCCCTCAGTTTCCCCTCTTCCTTGCCCTAAGTTTCCCCTCTTCCCGTCCTCCTCTGTTTCCCCTCTTCCCCCCCTCCACCATTTCCCCTCTTCCCCGCCCTCCGTTTCCCCTCTTCCCCGCCCTCCGTTTCCCCTCTTCCCCGCCCTCCGTTTCCCCTCTTCCCCGGTCCTGCTTCCCCACCTACCCCGTCCTGTTTCCCCACCTACCCCGTCCTGTTTCCCCAATTCCCCGCCCTCAGTTTCCCCTCTTCCCCGCCCTCAGTTTCCCCTCTTCCCCGCCCTCAGTTTCCACCCTTCCCCGCCCTCAGTTTCCACTCTTCCCCGCCCTCAGTTTCCCCCTTCCCCGCCCTCAGTTTCACTATTCCCCGCCCTCAGTTTCCCCTTCCCCGCCCTCAGTTTCCCCCTTCCCCGCCCTCAGTTTCCCCCTTCCCCGCCCTCAGTTTCCCCTCCTTCCCCGCCCTCAGTTTCCCCTCCTTCCCCGCCCTCAGTTCCCCTCTTTCCCCGCCCTCAGTTTCCCCTCCTTCCCCGCCCTCAGTTTCCCCTCCTTCCCCGCCCTCAGTTTCCCCTCCTTCCCCGCCCTCAGTTTCCCATCCTTCCCCGCCCTCATTTTCCTTCTTCCCCGCCGCTTCCACTCCTTCCCCGTCCTGTTTCCACCCTTCCCCGCCCTCAGTTTCCCCTCTTCCTTGCCCTCAGTTTCCCCTCTTCCCACTCCTCTGTTTCCCCTCTTCCACCCTCCTCCGTTTCCCCTCTTCCCCGGTCCTGTTTCCCCACCTACCCCGTCCTGTTTCCCCACCTACCCCGTCATGTTTCCCCACCTACCCCGTCCTGTTTCCCCCAATTCCCCGCCCTCAGTTTCCCCTCTTCCCCGCCCTCAGTTTCCCCTCTTCCCCGTCCTGTTTTCTCTCTTCCCCGCCCTCAGTTTCCCCTCCTTTCCCGTCCTGTTTTCCCTCTTTTCCCACCAACAGTTTCCCCTCTTCCCTGCCCTGTTTCGACCCTTCCCCGCCCTCAGTTTCCACCCTTCCCCGCCCTCAGATTCCACCCTTCCCCGCCCTCAGTTTCCACCCTTCCCCGCCCTCAGTTTCCACCCTTCCCCGCCCTCAGTTTCCACCCTACCCCCGCCCTCATTTTCCACCCTTCCCCGCCCTCAGTTTCCCCTCCTTCCCCGCCCTCAGTTTCCCCCTTCCCCGCCCTCAGTTTCCCCCTTCCCCGCCCTCAGTTTCCCCTCCTTCCGCGCCCTCAGTTGTCCCTCTTCCCCGCCCTCAGTTGTCCCTCTTCCCCGCCCTCAGTTGTCCCTCTTCCCCGCCCTCAGTTTCCTCCCTTCCCCGCCCTCAGTTTCCCCTCCTTCCCCATCCAGTTTCCCCTCCTTCCCCGCCCTCAGTTTCCCTTTCCCCATCCTCCATTTCCCCTCAATCCCCATTCTCCATTTCCCCTCGATCCCCATCCTCAATTTCCCCTCCTTCCCCATCCTCAGTTTCCCCTCCTTCCCCATCCTCAGTTTCCCCTCCTTCCCGTCCTATTTCTCCTCCTTCCCCGCTCTCAGTTGTCCCTCTTCCCCGCCCTGTTGTCCCTCTTCCCCGCCCTCAGTTGTCCCTCTTCCCCGCCCTCAGTTGTCCCTCTTCCGCGCCCTCAGTTGTCCCTCTTCCCCGCCCTCAGTTGTCCCTCTTCCCCGCCCTCAGTTTCCCCTCCTTCCCCGCCCTCAGTTTCCCCTCCTTCCCCGCCCTGTTTCCTTCTTCCCCGCCCTGTTTCCACTCCTTCCCCGCCCGGTTTCCACCCTTCCCCGTCCTCAGTTTCCACTCTCCCCGCCCTCAGTTTCCCCTCTTCCCGTCCTCCTCTGTTTCCCCTCTTCCCCCCCTCCACCATTTCCCCTCTTCCCCGCCCTCCGTTTCCCCCTCTTCCCCGCCCTCCGTTTCCCCTCTTCCCCGCCCTCCGTTTCCCCTCTTCCCCGGTCCTGCTTCCCCACCTGCCCCGTCCTGTTTCCCCACCTACCCCGTCCTGTTTCCCCAATTCCCCGCCCGGTTTCCACCCTTCCCCGCCCGGTTTCCACCCTTCCCCGCCCTCAGTTTCCCTTTCCCCATCCTCCATTTCCCCTCAATCCCCATTCTCCATTTCCCCTCGATCCGCATCCTCAATTTCCCCTCCTTCCCCATCCTCAGTTTCCCCTCCTTCCCCATCCTCAGTTTCCCCTCCTTCCCGTCCTATTTCTCCTCCTTCCCCGCTCTCAGTTGTCCCTCTTCCCCGCCCTGTTGTCCCTCTTCCCCGCCCTCAGTTGTCCCTCTTCCCCGCCCTCAGTTGTCCCTCTTCCGCGCCCTCAGTTGTCCCTCTTCCCCGCCCTCAGTTGTCCCTCTTCCGCGCCCTCAGTTGTCCCTCTTCCCCGCCCTCAGTTGTCCCTCTTCCCCGCCCTCAGTTTCCCCTCCTTCCCCGCCCTCAGTTTCCCCTCCTTCCCCGCCCTGTTTCCTTCTTCCCCGCCCTGTTTCCCCTCCTTCCCCGCCCTCAGTTTCCCCCTTCCCCTTCCCCGCCCTGTTTCCCCCTTCCCCGCCCTCAGTTTCCCCCTTCCCCGCCCTCAGTTTCCACCTTCCCCGCCCTCAGTTTCCCCCTTCCCCGCCCTGTTTCCCCTCTTCCCCGCCCTCAGTTTCCCCTCCTTCCCCGCCCTCAGTTTCCACTCCATCCCCGCCCTCAGTTTCCCCTCCTTCCCCGCCCTCAGTTTCCCCTCCTTCCCCGCCCTCAGTTTCCCCTCCTTCCCTGCCCTCAGTTTCCCCTCCTTCCCCGCCCTCAGTTTCCCCTCTTCCTTGCCCTCAGTTTCCCCTCTTCCCGTCCTCCTCTGTTTCCCCTCTTCCCCCCCTCCACCATTTCCCCTCTTCCCTGCCCTCCGTTTCCCCTCTTCCCCGCCCTCCGTTTCCCCTCTTCCCCGCCCTCCGTTTCCCCTCTTCCCCGGTCCTGCTTCCCCACCTACCCCGTCCTGTTTCCCCACCTACCCCGTCCTGTTTCCCCAATTCCCCGCCCTCAGTTTCCCCTCTTCCCCGCCCTCAGTTTCCCTCTTCCCCGCCCTCAGATTACCCTCCTTCCCCGTCCTGTTTTCTCTCTTCCCCGCCCTCAGTTTCCACTCCTTTCCCGTCCTGTTTTCCCTCTTTTCCCACCAACAATTTCCCCTCTTCCCCGCCCTGTTTCCACCCTTCCCCGCCCTCAGTTTCCCCCCTTCCCCGCCATCAGTTTCCACCCTTCCCCGCCCTCAGTGTCCCCTCTTCCCCGCCCTCAGTTTCCCCTCTTCCCCGCCCTCAGTTTCCCCTCTTCCCCGCCCTCAGTTTCCACCCTTCCCCGCCCTCAGTTTCCACTCTTCCCCGCCCTCAGTTTCCCCCTTCCCCGCCCTCAGTTTCACTATTCCCCGCCCTCAGTTTCCCCCTTCCCCGCCCTCAGTTTCCCCCTTCCCCGCCCTCAGTTTCCCCCTTCCCCGCCCTCAGTTTCCCCTCCTTCCCCGCCCTCAGTTTCCCCTCCTTCCCCGCCCTCAGTTCCCCTCTTTCCCCGCCCTCAGTTTCCCCTCCTTCCCCGCCCTCAGTTTCCCCTCCTTCCCCGCCCTCAGTTTCCCCTCCTTCCCCGCCCACAGTTTCCCATCCTTCCCCGCCCTCATTTTCCTTCTTCCCCGCCGCTTCCACTCCTTCCCCGTCCTGTTTCCACCCTTCCCCGCCCTCAGTTTCCCCTCTTCCTTGCCCTCAGTTTCCCCTCTTCCCCCTCCTCTGTTTCCCCTCTTCCCCCCCTCCTCCGTTTCCCCTCTTCCCCGGTCCTGTTTCCCCACCTACCCCGTCCTGTTTCCCCACCTGCCCCGTCCTGTTTCCCCACCTACCCCGTCCTGTTTCCCCACCTACCCCGTCCTGTTTCCCCAATTCCCCGCCCTCAGTTTCCCCTCTTCCCCGCCCTCAGTTTCCCCTCTTCCCCGCCCTCAGTTTCCTCCCTTCCCCGCCCTCAGTTTCCCCTCCTTCCCCATCCAGTTTCCCCTCCTTCCCCGCCCTCAGTTTCCCTTTCCCCATCCTCCATTTCCCCTCAATCCCCATTCTCCATTTCCCCTCGATCCCCATCCTCAATTTCCCCTCCTTCCCCATCCTCAGTTTCCCCTCCTTCCCCATCCTCAGTTTCCCCTCCTTCACGTCCTATTTCTCCTCCTTCCCCGCTCTCAGTTGTCCCTCTTCCCCGCCCTGTTGTCCCTCTTCCCCGCCCTCAGTTGTCCCTCTTCCCCGCCCTCAGTTGTCCCTCTTCCGCGCCCTCAGTTGTCCCTCTTCCCCGCCCTCAGTTGTCCCTCTTCCCCGCCCTCAGTTTCCCCTCCTTCCCCGCCCTCAGTTTCCCCTCCTTCCCCGCCCTGTTTCCTTCTTCCCCGCCCTGTTTCCACTCCTTCCCCGCCCGGTTTCCACCCTTCCCCGTCCTCAGTTTCCACTCTCCCCGCCCTCAGTTTCCCCTCTTCCCGTCCTCCTCTGTTTCCCCTCTTCCCCCCCTCCACCATTTCCCCTCTTCCCCGCCCTCCGTTTCCCCTCTTCCCCGCCCTCCGTTTCCCCTCTTCCCCGCCCTCCGTTTCCCCTCTTCCCCGGTCCTGCTTCCCCACCTACCCCGTCCTGTTTCCCCACCTACCCCGTCCTGTTTCCCCAATTCCCCGCCCTCAGTTTCCCCTCTTCCCCGCCCTCAGTTTCCCTCTTCCCCGCTCTCAGATTACCCTCCTTCCCCGTCCTGTTTTCTCTCTTCCCCGCCCTCAGTTTCCACTCCTTTCCCGTCCTGTTTTCCCTCTTTTCCCACCAACAGTTTCCCCTCTTCCCCGCCCTGTTTCCACCCTTCCCCGCCCTCAGTTTCCACCCTTCCCCGCCCTCAGTTTCCACCCTTCCCCGCCCTCAGTTTCCCCTCTTCCCCGCCCTCAGTTTCCCCTCTTCCCCGCCCTCAGTTTCCCCTCTTCCCCGCCCTCAGTTTCCACCCTTCCCCGCCCTCAGTTTCCACTCTTCCCCGCCCTCAGTTTCCCCCTTCCCCGCCCTCAGTTTCACTATTCCCCGCCCTCAGTTTCCCCCTTCCCCGCCCTCAGTTTCCCCCTTCCCCGCCCTCAGTTTCCCCCTTCCCCGCCCTCAGTTTCCCCTCCTTCCCCGCCCTCAGTTTCCCCTCCTTCCCCGCCCTCAGTTCCCCTCTTTCCCCGCCCTCAGTTTCCCCTCCTTCCCCGCCCTCAGTTTCCCCTCCTTCCCCGCCCTCAGTTTCCCCTCCTTCCCCGCCCACAGTTTCCCATCCTTCCCCGCCCTCATTTTCCTTCTTCCCCGCCGCTTCCACTCCTTCCCCGTCCTGTTTCCACCCTTCCCCGCCCTCAGTTTCCCCTCTTCCTTGCCCTCAGTTTCCCCTCTTCCCCCCTCCTCTGTTTCCCCTCTTCCCCCCCTCCTCCGTTTCCCCTCTTCCCCGGTCCTGTTTCCCCACCTACCCCGTCCTGTTTCCCCACCTACCCCGTCCTGTTTCCCCACCTACCCCGTCCTGTTTCCCCAATTCCCCGCCCTCAGTTTCCCCTCTTCCCCGCCCTCAGTTTCCCCTCTTCCCCGCCCTCAGTTTCCTCCCTTCCCCGCCCTCAGTTTCCCCTCCTTCCCCATCCAGTTTCCCCTCCTTCCCCGCCCTCAGTTTCCCTTTCCCCATCCTCCATTTCCCCTCAATCCCCATTCTCCATTTCCCCTCGATCCCCATCCTCAATTTCCCCTCCTTCCCCATCCTCAGTTTCCCCTCCTTCCCCATCCTCAGTTTCCCCTCCTTCACGTCCTATTTCTCCTCCTTCCCCGCTCTCAGTTGTCCCTCTTCCCCGCCCTGTTGTCCCTCTTCCCCGCCCTCAGTTGTCCCTCTTCCCCGCCCTCAGTTGTCCCTCTTCCGCGCCCTCAGTTGTCCCTCTTCCCCGCCCTCAGTTGTCCCTCTTCCCCGCCCTCAGTTTCCCCTCCTTCCCCGCCCTCAGTTTCCCCTCCTTCCCCGCCCTGTTTCCTTCTTCCCCGCCCTGTTTCCACTCCTTCCCCGCCCGGTTTCCACCCTTCCCCGTCCTCAGTTTCCACTCTCCCCGCCCTCAGTTTCCCCTCTTCCCGTCCTCCTCTGTTTCCCCTCTTCCCCCCCTCCACCATTTCCCCTCTTCCCCGCCCTCCGTTTCCCCTCTTCCCCGCCCTCCGTTTCCCCTCTTCCCCGCCCTCCGTTTCCCCTCTTCCCCGGTCCTGCTTCCCCACCTACCCCGTCCTGTTTCCCCACCTACCCCGTCCTGTTTCCCCAATTCCCCGCCCTCAGTTTCCCCTCTTCCCCGCCCTCAGTTTCCCTCTTCCCCGCTCTCAGATTACCCTCCTTCCCCGTCCTGTTTTCTCTCTTCCCCGCCCTCAGTTTCCACTCCTTTCCCGTCCTGTTTTCCCTCTTTTCCCACCAACAGTTTCCCCTCTTCCCCGCCCTGTTTCCACCCTTCCCCGCCCTCAGTTTCCACCCTTCCCCGCCCTCAGTTTCCACCCTTCCCCGCCCTCAGTTTCCCCCCTTCCCCGCCCTCAGTTTCACCTCTTCCCCGCCCTCAGTTTCCCCTCTTCCCCGCCCTCAGTTTCCACCCTTCCCCGCCCTCAGTTTCCCCTCTTCCCCGCCCTCAGTTTCCCCTCTTCCCCGCCCTCAGTTTCCCCTCTTCCCCGCCCTCAGTTTCCACCCTTCCCCGCCCTCAGTTTCCACTCTTCCCCGCCCTCAGTTTCCCCCTTCCCCGCCCTCAGTTTCACTATTCCCCGCCCTCAGTTTCCACCTTCCCCGCCCTCAGTTTCCCCCTTCCCCGCCCTCAGTTTCCCCCTTCCCCGCCCTCAGTTTCCCCTCCTTCCCCGCCCTCAGTTTCCCCTCCTTCCCCGCCCTCAGTTCCCCTCTTTCCCCGCCCTCAGTTTCCCCTCCTTCCCCGCCCTCAGTTTCCCCTCCTTCCCCGCCCTCAGTTTCCCCTCCTTCCCCGCCCTCAGTTTCCCCTCCTTCCCCGCCCTCAGTTTCCCATCCTTCCCCGCCCTCATTTTCCTTCTTCCCCGCCGCTTCCACTCCTTCCCCGTCCTGTTTCCACCCTTCCCCGCCCTCAGTTTCCCCTCTTCCTTGCCCTCAGTTTCCCCTCTTCCCACTCCTCTGTTTCCCCTCTTCCCCCCTCCTCCGTTTCCCCTCTTCCCCGGTCCTGTTTCCCCACCTACCCCGTCCTGTTTCCCCACCTACCCCGTCCTGTTTCCCCACCTACCCCGTCCTGTTTCCCCAATTCCCCGCCCTCAGTTTCCCCTCTTCCCCGCCCTCAGTTTCCCCTCTTCCCCGTCCTGTTTTCTCTCTTCCCCGCCCTCAGTTTCCCCTCCTTTCCCGTCCTGTTTTCCCTCTTTTCCCACCAACAGTTTCCCCTCTTCCCTGCCCTGTTTCGACCCTTCCCCGCCCTCAGTTTCCACCCTTCCCCGCCCTCAGATTCCACCCTTCCCCGCCCTCAGTTTCCACCCTTCCCCGCCCTCAGTTTCCACCCTTCCCCGCCCTCAGTTTCCACCCTACCCCGCCCTCATTTACCACCCTTCCCCGCCCTCAGTTTCCCCTCCTTCCCCGCCCTCAGTTTCCCCCTTCCCCACCCTCAGTTTCCCCCTTCCCCGCCCTCAGTTTCCCCTCCTTCCGCGCCCTCAGTTGTCCCTCTTCCCCGCCCTCAGTTGTCCCTCTTCCCCGCCCTCAGTTGTCCCTCTTCCCCGCCCTCAGTTTCCTCCCTTCCCCGCCCTCAGTTTCCCCTCCTTCCCCATCCAGTTTCCCCTCCTTCCCCGCCCTCAGTTTCCCTTTCCCCATCCTCCATTTCCCCTCAATCCCCATTCTCCATTTCCCCTCGATCCCCATCCTCAATTTCCCCTCCTTCCCCATCCTCAGTTTCCCCTCCTTCCCCATCCTCAGTTTCCCCTCCTTCCCGTCCTATTTCTCCTCCTTCCCCGCTCTCAGTTGTCCCTCTTCCCCGCCCTGTTGTCCCTCTTCCCCGCCCTCAGTTGTCCCTCTTCCCCGCCCTCAGTTGTCCCTCTTCCGCGCCCTCAGTTGTCCCTCTTCCCCGCCCTCAGTTGTCCCTCTTCCCCGCCCTCAGTTTCCCCTCCTTCCCCGCCCTCAGTTTCCCCTCCTTCCCCGCCCTGTTTCCTTCTTCCCCGCCCTGTTTCCACTCCTTCCCCGCCCGGTTTCCACCCTTCCCCGTCCTCAGTTTCCACTCTCCCCGCCCTCAGTTTCCCCTCTTCCCCCCCGCCCTCCGTTTCCGCTCTTCCCCGCCCTCCATTTCCCCTCCTTCCCCGTCCTGTTTCCCCCCTCCCCGCCCTCAGTTTCCCCCTTCCCCGCCCTGTTTCCCCCTTCCCCGCCCTCAGTTTCCCCTCTTCCCCCCGCCCTCCGTTTCCCCGCTTCCCCGCCCTCCGTTTCCCCTCCTTCCCCGTCCTGTTTCCCCCCTCCCCGCCCTCAGTTTCCCCCTTCCCCGCCCTGTTTCCCCCTTCCCCGCCCTCAGTTTCCCCCTTCCCCGCCCTCAGTTTCCACCTTCCCCGCCCTCAGTTTCCCCCTTCCCCGCCCTGTTTCCCCTCTTCCCCGCCCTCAGTTTCCCCTCCTTCCCCGCCCTCAGTTTCCACTCCATCCCCGCCCTCAGTTTCCCCTCCTTCCCCGCCCTCAGTTTCCCCTCCTTCCCCGCCCTCAGTTTCCCCTCCTTCCCTGCCCTCAGTTTCCCCTCCTTCCCCGCCCTCAGTTTCCCCTCTTCCTTGCCCTCAGTTTCCCCTCTTCCCGTCCTCCTCTGTTTCCCCTCTTCCCCCCCTCCACCATTTCCCCTCTTCCCCGCCCTCCGTTTCCCCTCTTCCCCGCCCTCCGTTTCCCCTCTTCCCCGCCCTCCGTTTCCCCTCTTCCCCGGTCCTGCTTCCCCACCTACCCCGTCCTGTTTCCCCACCTACCCCGTCCTGTTTCCCCAATTCCCCGCCCTCAGTTTCCCCTCTTCCCCGCCCTCAGTTTCCCTCTTCCCCGCCCTCAGATTACCCTCCTTCCCCGTCCTGTTTTCTCTCTTCCCCGCCCTCAGTTTCCACTCCTTTCCCGTCCTGTTTTCCCTCTTTTCCCACCAACAATTTCCCCTCTTCCCCGCCCTGTTTCCACCCTTCCCCGCCCTCAGTTTCCACCCTTCCCCGCCCTCAGTTTCCCCCCTTCCCCGCCCTCAGTTTCCAACCTTCCCCGCCCTCAGTGTCCCCTCTTCCCCGCCCTCAGTTTCCCCTCTTCCCCGCCCTCAGTTTCCCCTCTTCCCCGCCCTCAGTTTCCACCCTTCCCCGCCCTCAGTTTCCACTCTTCCCCGCCCTCAGTTTCCCCCTTCCCCGCCCTCAGTTTCACTATTCCCCGCCCTCAGTTTCCCCCTTCCCCGCCCTCAGTTTCCCCCTTCCCCGCCCTCAGTTTCCCCCTTCCCCGCCCTCAGTTTCCCCTCCTTCCCCGCCCTCAGTTTCCCCTCCTTCCCCGCCCTCAGTTCCCCTCTTTCCCCGCCCTCAGTTTCCCCTCCTTCCCCGCCCTCAGTTTCCCCTCCTTCCCCGCCCTCAGTTTCCCCTCCTTCCCCGCCCACAGTTTCCCATCCTTCCCCGCCCTCATTTTCCTTCTTCCCCGCCGCTTCCACTCCTTCCCCGTCCTGTTTCCACCCTTCCCCGCCCTCAGTTTCCCCTCTTCCTTGCCCTCAGTTTCCCCTCTTCCCCCCTCCTCTGTTTCCCCTCTTCCCCCCCTCCTCCGTTTCCCCTCTTCCCCGGTCCTGTTTCCCCACCTACCCCGTCCTGTTTCCCCACCTACCCCGTCCTGTTTCCCCAATTCCCCGCCCTCAGTTTCCCCTCTTCCCCGCCCTCAGTTTCCCTCTTCCCCGCTCTCAGATTACCCTCCTTCCCCGTCCTGTTTTCTCTCTTCCCCGCCCTCAGTTTCCACTCCTTTCCCGTCCTGTTTTCCCTCTTTTCCCACCAACAGTTTCCCCTCTTCCCCGCCCTGTTTCCACCCTTCCCCGCCCTCAGTTTCCACCCTTCCCCGCCCTCAGTTTCCACCCTTCCCCGCCCTCAGTTTCCCCCCTTCCCCGCCCTCAGTTTCACCTCTTCCCCGCCCTCAGTTTCCCCTCTTCCCCGCCCTCAGTTTCCACCCTTCCCCGCCCTCAGTTTCCCCTCTTCCCCGCCCTCAGTTTCCCCTCTTCCCCGCCCTCAGTTTCCCCTCTTCCCCGCCCTCAGTTTCCACCCTTCCCCGCCCTCAGTTTCCACTCTTCCCCGCCCTCAGTTTCACTATTCCCCGCCCTCAGTTTCCACCTTCCCCGCCCTCAGTTTCCCCCTTCCCCGCCCTCAGTTTCCCCCTTCCCCGCCCTCAGTTTCCCCTCCTTCCCCGCCCTCAGTTTCCCCTCCTTCCCCGCCCTCAGTTCCCCTCTTTCCCCGCCCTCAGTTTCCCCTCCTTCCCCGCCCTCAGTTTCCCCTCCTTCCCCGCCCTCAGTTTCCCCTCCTTCCCCGCCCTCAGTTTCCCCTCCTTCCCCGCCCTCAGTTTCCCATCCTTCCCCGCCCTCATTTTCCTTCTTCCCCGCCGCTTCCACTCCTTCCCCGTCCTGTTTCCACCCTTCCCCGCCCTCAGTTTCCCCTCTTCCTTGCCCTCAGTTTCCCCTCTTCCCACTCCTCTGTTTCCCCTCTTCCCCCCTCCTCCGTTTCCCCTCTTCCCCGGTCCTGTTTCCCCACCTACCCCGTCCTGTTTCCCCACCTACCCCGTCCTGTTTCCCCACCTACCCCGTCCTGTTTCCCCAATTCCCCGCCCTCAGTTTCCCCTCTTCCCCGCCCTCAGTTTCCCCTCTTCCCCGTCCTGTTTTCTCTCTTCCCCGCCCTCAGTTTCCCCTCCTTTCCCGTCCTGTTTTCCCTCTTTTCCCACCAACAGTTTCCCCTCTTCCCTGCCCTGTTTCGACCCTTCCCCGCCCTCAGTTTCCACCCTTCCCCGCCCTCAGATTCCACCCTTCCCCGCCCTCAGTTTCCACCCTTCCCCGCCCTCAGTTTCCACCCTTCCCCGCCCTCAGTTTCCACCCTACCCCGCCCTCATTTACCACCCTTCCCCGCCCTCAGTTTCCCCTCCTTCCCCGCCCTCAGTTTCCCCCTTCCCCGCCCTCAGTTTCCCCCTTCCCCGCCCTCAGTTTCCCCTCCTTCCGCGCCCTCAGTTGTCCCTCTTCCCCGCCCTCAGTTGTCCCTCTTCCCCGCCCTCAGTTGTCCCTCTTCCCCGCCCTCAGTTTCCTCCCTTCCCCGCCCTCAGTTTCCCCTCCTTCCCCATCCAGTTTCCCCTCCTTCCCCGCCCTCAGTTTCCCTTTCCCCATCCTCCATTTCCCCTCAATCCCCATTCTCCATTTCCCCTCGATCCCCATCCTCAATTTCCCCTCCTTCCCCATCCTCAGTTTCCCCTCCTTCCCCATCCTCAGTTTCCCCTCCTTCCCGTCCTATTTCTCCTCCTTCCCCGCTCTCAGTTGTCCCTCTTCCCCGCCCTGTTGTCCCTCTTCCCCGCCCTCAGTTGTCCCTCTTCCCCGCCCTCAGTTGTCCCTCTTCCGCGCCCTCAGTTGTCCCTCTTCCCCGCCCTCAGTTGTCCCTCTTCCCCGCCCTCAGTTTCCCCTCCTTCCCCGCCCTCAGTTTCCCCTCCTTCCCCGCCCTGTTTCCTTCTTCCCCGCCCTGTTTCCACTCCTTCCCCGCCCGGTTTCCACCCTTCCCCGTCCTCAGTTTCCACTCTCCCCGCCCTCAGTTTCCCCTCTTCCCCCCGCCCTCCGTTTCCGCTCTTCCCCGCCCTCCATTTCCCCTCCTTCCCCGTCCTGTTTCCCCCCTCCCCGCCCTCAGTTTCCCCCTTCCCCGCCCTGTTTCCCCCTTCCCCGCCCTCAGTTTCCCCTCTTCCCCCCGCCCTCCGTTTCCCCGCTTCCCCGCCCTCCGTTTCCCCTCCTTCCCCGTCCTGTTTCCCCCCTCCCCGCCCTCAGTTTCCCCCTTCCCCGCCCTGTTTCCCCCTTCCCCGCCCTCAGTTTCCCCCTTCCCCGCCCTCAGTTTCCACCTTCCCCGCCCTCAGTTTCCCCCTTCCCCGCCCCTGTTTCCCCTCTTCCCCGCCCTCAGTTTCCCCTCCTTCCCCGCCCTCAGTTTCCACTCCATCCCCGCCCTCAGTTTCCCCTCCTTCCCCGCCCTCAGTTTCCCCTCCTTCCCCGCCCTCAGTTTCCCCTCCTTCCCTGCCCTCAGTTTCCCCTCCTTCCCCGCCCTCAGTTTCCCCTCTTCCTTGCCCTCAGTTTCCCCTCTTCCCGTCCTCCTCTGTTTCCCCTCTTCCCCCCCTCCACCATTTCCCCTCTTCCCCGCCCTCCGTTTCCCCTCTTCCCCGCCCTCCGTTTCCCCTCTTCCCCGCCCTCCGTTTCCCCTCTTCCCCGGTCCTGCTTCCCCACCTACCCCGTCCTGTTTCCCCACCTACCCCGTCCTGTTTCCCCAATTCCCCGCCCTCAGTTTCCCCTCTTCCCGCCCTCAGTTTCCCTCTTCCCCGCCCTCAGATTACCCTCCTTCCCCGTCCTGTTTTCTCTCTTCCCCGCCCTCAGTTTCCACTCCTTTCCCGTCCTGTTTTCCCTCTTTTCCCACCAACAATTTCCCCTCTTCCCCGCCCTGTTTCCACCCTTCCCCGCCCTCAGTTTCCACCCTTCCCCGCCCTCAGTTTCCCCCCTTCCCCGCCCTCAGTTTCCAACCTTCCCCGCCCTCAGTGTCCCCTCTTCCCCGCCCTCAGTTTCCCCTCTTCCCCGCCCTCAGTTTCCCCTCTTCCCCGCCCTCAGTTTCCACCCTTCCCCGCCCTCAGTTTCCACTCTTCCCCGCCCTCAGTTTCCCCCTTCCCCGCCCTCAGTTTCACTATTCCCCGCCCTCAGTTTCCCCTTCCCCGCCCTCAGTTTCCCCCTTCCCCGCCCTCAGTTTCCCCCTTCCCCGCCCTCAGTTTCCCCTCCTTCCCCGCCCTCAGTTTCCCCTCCTTCCCCGCCCTCAGTTCCCCTCTTTCCCCGCCCTCAGTTTCCCCTCCTTCCCCGCCCTCAGTTTCCCCTCCTTCCCCGCCCTCAGTTTCCCCTCCTTCCCCGCCCACAGTTTCCCATCCTTCCCCGCCCTCATTTTCCTTCTTCCCCGCCGCTTCCACTCCTTCCCCGTCCTGTTTCCACCCTTCCCCGCCCTCAGTTTCCCCTCTTCCTTGCCCTCAGTTTCCCCTCTTCCCCCCTCCTCTGTTTCCCCTCTTCCCCCCCTCCTCCGTTTCCCCTCTTCCCCGGTCCTGTTTCCCCACCTACCCCGTCCTGTTTCCCCACCTACCCCGTCCTGTTTCCCCACCTACCCCGTCCTGTTTCCCCAATTCCCCGCCCTCAGTTTCCCCTCTTCCCCGCCCTCAGTTTCCCCTCTTCCCCGCCCTCAGTTTCCCTCTTCCCCGCCCTCAGTTTACCCTCCTTCCCCGTCCTGTTTTCTCTCTTCCCCGCCCTCAGTTTCCCCTCCTTTCCCGTCCTGTTTTCCCTCTTTTCCCACCAACAGTTTCCCCTCTTCCCCGCCCTGTTTCCACCCTTCCCCGCCCTCAGTTTCCACCCTTCCCCGCCCTCAGTTTCCACCCTTCCCCGCCCTCAGTTTCCACCCTTCCCCGCCCTCAGTTTCCACCCTTCCCCGCCCTCAGTTTCCACCCTTCCCCGCCCTCAGTTTCCACCCTTCCCCGCCCTCAGTTTCCACCCTTCCCCGCCCTCAGTTTCCCCTCCTTCCCCATCCTCAGTTTCCCCTCCTTCCCCATCCTCAGTTTCCCCTCCTTCCCGTCCTATTTCTCCTCCTTCCCCGCTCTCAGTTGTCCCTCTTCCCCGCCCTGTTGTCCCTCTTCCCCGCCCTCAGTTGTCCCTCTTCCCCGCCCTCAGTTGTCCCTCTTCCGCGCCCTCAGTTGTCCCTCTTCCCCGCCCTCAGTTGTCCCTCTTCCCCGCCCTCAGTTTCCCCTCCTTCCCCGCCCTCAGTTTCCCCTCCTTCCCCGCCCTCAGTTTCCCCTCCTTCCCCGCCCTCAGTTTCCCCTCCTTCCCCGCCCTGTTTCCTTCTTCCCCGCCCTGTTTCCACTCCTTCCCCGCCCGGTTTCCACCCTTCCCCGTCCTCAGTTTCCCCTCTCCCCGCCCTCAGTTTCCCCTCTTTCCCCCCGCCCTCCGTTTCCGCTCTTCCCGCCCTCCGTTTCCCCTCCTTCCCCGTCCTGTTTCCCCCCTCCCCGCCCTCAGTTTCCCCTCTTCCCCCCGCCCTCCGTTTCCCCTCTTCCCCGCCCTCCGTTTCCCCTCCTTCCCCGTCCTGTTTCCCCCCTCCCCGCCCTCAGTTTCCCCCTTCCCCGCCCTGTTTCCCCCTTCCCCGCCCTCAGTTTCCCCCTTCCCCGCCCTCAGTTTCCCCCTTCCCCGCCCTCAGTTTCCCCCTTCCCCGCCCTGTTTCCCCTCTTCCCCGCCCTCAGTTTCCCCTCCTTCCCCGCCCTCAGTTTCCACTCCATCCCCGCCCTCAGTTTCCCCTCCTTCCCCGCCCTCAGTTTCCCCTCCTTCCCCGCCCTCAGTTTCCCCTCCTTCCCCGCCCTCAGTTTCCCCTCCTTCCCCGCCCTCAGTTTCCCCTCTTCCTTGCCCTCAGTTTCCCCTCTTCCCGTCCTCCTCTGTTTCCCCTCTTCCCCCCCTCCACCATTTCCCCTCTTCCCCGCCCTCCGTTTCCCCTCTTCCCCGCCCTCCGTTTCCCCTCTTCCCCGCCCTCCGTTTCCCCTCTTCCCCGGTCCTGCTTCCCCACCTACCCCGTCCTGTTTCCCCACCTACCCCGTCCTGTTTCCCCAATTCCCCGCCCTCAGTTTCCCCTCTTCCCCGCCCTCAGTTTCCCTCTTCCCCGCCCTCAGATTACCCTCCTTCCCCGTCCTGTTTTCTCTCTTCCCCGCCCTCAGTTTCCACTCCTTTCCCGTCCTGTTTTCCCTCTTTTCCCACCAACAGATTCCCCTCTTCCCCGCCCTGTTTCCACTCTTCCCCGCCCTCAGTTTCCACCCTTCCCCGCCCTCAGTTTCCACCCTTCCCCGCCCTCAGTTTCCCCCCTTCCCCGCCCTCAGTTTCACCTCTTCCCCGCCCTCAATTTCCCCTCTTCCCCGCCCTCAGTTTCCCCTCTTCCCCGCCCTCAGTTTCCACCCTTCCCCGCCCTCAGTTTCCCCTCTTCCCCGCCCTCAGTTTCCCCTCTTCCCCGCCCTCAGTTTCCCCTCTTCCCCGCCCTGTTTCCACCCTTCCCCGCCCTCAGTTTCCCCTCCTTCCCCGCCCTCAGTTTCCCCCCTTCCCCGCCCTCAGTTTCCACTCTTCCCCGCCCTCAGTTTCCCCCTTCCCCGCCCTCAGTTTCACTATTCCCCGCCCTCAGTTTCCCCCTTCCCCGCCCTCAGTTTCCCCCTTCCCCGCCCTCAGTTTCCCCCTTCCCCGCCCTCAGTTTCCCCTCCTTCCCCGCCCTCAGTTTCCCCTCCTTCCCCGCCCTCAGTTCCCCTCTTTCCCCGCCCTCAGTTTCCCCTCCTTCCCCGCCCTCAGTTTCCCCTCCTTCCCCGCCCTCAGTTTCCCATCCTTCCCCGCCCTCATTTTCCTTCTTCCCCGCCGCTTCCACTCCTTCCCCGTCCTGTTTCCACCCTTCCCCGCCCTCAGTTTCCCCTCTTCCTTGCCCTCAGTTTCCCCTCTTCCCCCCTCCTCTGTTTCCCCTCTTCCCCCCCTCCTCCGTTTCCCCTCTTCCCCGGTCCTGTTTCCCCACCTACCCCGTCCTGTTTCCCCACCTACCCCGTCCTGTTTCCCCACCTACCCCGTCCTGTTTCCCCAATTCCCCGCCCTCAGTTTCCCCTCTTCCCCGCCCTCAGTTTCCTCTCTTCCCCGCCCTCAGTTTCCCTCTTCCCCGCCCTCAGTTTACCCTCCTTCCCCGTCCTGTTTTCTCTCTTCCCCGCCCTCAGTTTCCCCTCCTTTCCCGTCCTGTTTTCCCTCTTTTCCCACCAACAGTTTCCCCTCTTCCCCGCCCTGTTTCGACCCTTCCCCGCCCTCAGTTTCCACCCTTCCCCGCCCTCAGTTTCCACCCTTCCCCGCCCTCAGTTTCCACCCTTCCCCGCCCTCAGTTTCCACCCTTCCCCGCCCTCAGTTTCCACCCTTCCCCGCCCTCGTTTTCCACCCTTCCCCGCCCTCAGTTTCCCCTCCTTCCCCGCCCTCAGTTTCCCCCTTCCCCGCCCTCAGTTTCCCCCTTCCCCGCCCTCAGTTTCCCCTTCCCCGCCCTCAGTTTCACTATTCCCCGCCCTCAGTTTCCCCCTTCCCCGCCCTCAGTTTCCCCTCCTTCCGCGCCCTCAGTTGTCCCTCTTCCCCGCCCTCAGTTGTCCCTCTTCCCCGCCCTCAGTTGTCCCTCTTCCCCGCCCTCAGTTTCCCCCTTCCCCGCCCTGTTTCCCCCTTCCCCGCCCTCAGTTTCCCCCTTCCCCGCCCTCAGTTTCCACCTTCCCCGCCCTCAGTTTCCCCCTTCCCCGCCCTGTTTCCCCTCTTCCCCGCCCTCAGTTTCCCCTCCTTCCCCGCCCTCAGTTTCCACTCCATCCCCGCCCTCAGTTTCCCCTCCTTCCCCGCCCTCAGTTTCCCCTCCTTCCCCGCCCTCAGTTTCCCCTCCTTCCCTGCCCTCAGTTTCCCCTCCTTCCCCGCCCTCAGTTTCCCCTCTTCCTTGCCCTCAGTTTCCCCTCTTCCCGTCCTCCTCTGTTTCCCCTCTTCCCCCCCTCCACCATTTCCCCTCTTCCCCGCCCTCCGTTTCCCCTCTTCCCCGCCCTCCGTTTCCCCTCTTCCCCGCCCTCCGTTTCCCCTCTTCCCCGGTCCTGCTTCCCCACCTACCCCGTCCTGTTTCCCCACCTACCCCGTCCTGTTTCCCCAATTCCCCGCCCTCAGTTTCCCCTCTTCCCCGCCCTCAGTTTCCCTCTTCCCCGCCCTCAGATTACCCTCCTTCCCCGTCCTGTTTTCTCTCTTCCCCGCCCTCAGTTTCCACTCCTTTCCCGTCCTGTTTTCCCTCTTTTCCCACCAACAATTTCCCCTCTTCCCCGCCCTGTTTCCACCCTTCCCCGCCCTCAGTTTCCACCCTTCCCCGCCCTCAGTTTCCCCCCTTCCCCGCCCTCAGTTTCCAACCTTCCCCGCCCTCAGTGTCCCCTCTTCCCCGCCCTCAGTTTCCCCTCTTCCCCGCCCTCAGTTTCCCCTCTTCCCCGCCCTCAGTTTCCACCCTTCCCCGCCCTCAGTTTCCACTCTTCCCCGCCCTCAGTTTCCCCCTTCCCCGCCCTCAGTTTCACTATTCCCCGCCCTCAGTTTCCCCCTTCCCCGCCCTCAGTTTCCCCCTTCCCCGCCCTCAGTTTCCCCCTTCCCCGCCCTCAGTTTCCCCTCCTTCCCCGCCCTCAGTTTCCCCTCCTTCCCCGCCCTCAGTTCCCCTCTTTCCCCGCCCTCAGTTTCCCCTCCTTCCCCGCCCTCAGTTTCCCCTCCTTCCCGCCCTCAGTTTCCCCTCCTTCCCCGCCCACAGTTTCCCATCCTTCCCCGCCCTCATTTTCCTTCTTCCCCGCCGCTTCCACTCCTTCCCCGTCCTGTTTCCACCCTTCCCCGCCCTCAGTTTCCCCTCTTCCTTGCCCTCAGTTTCCCCTCTTCCCCCCTCCTCTGTTTCCCCTCTTCCCCCCCTCCTCCGTTTCCCCTCTTCCCCGGTCCTGTTTCCCCACCTACCCCGTCCTGTTTCCCCACCTACCCCGTCCTGTTTCCCCACCTACCCCGTCCTGTTTCCCCAATTCCCCGCCCTCAGTTTCCCCTCTTCCCCGCCCTCAGTTTCCCCTCTTCCCCGCCCTCAGTTTCCCTCTTCCCCGCCCTCAGTTTACCCTCCTTCCCCGTCCTGTTTTCTCTCTTCCCCGCCCTCAGTTTCCCCTCCTTTCCCGTCCTGTTTTCCCTCTTTTCCCACCAACAGTTTCCCCTCTTCCCCGCCCTGTTTCCACCCTTCCCCGCCCTCAGTTTCCACCCTTCCCCGCCCTCAGTTTCCACCCTTCCCCGCCCTCAGTTTCCACCCTTCCCCGCCCTCAGTTTCCACCCTTCCCCGCCCTCAGTTTCCACCCTTCCCCGCCCTCAGTTTCCACCCTTCCCCGCCCTCAGTTTCCACCCTTCCCCGCCCTCAGTTTCCACCCTTCCCCGCCCTCAGTTTCCCCTCCTTCCCCATCCTCAGTTTCCCCTCCTTCCCCATCCTCAGTTTCCCCTCCTTCCCGTCCTATTTCTCCTCCTTCCCCGCTCTCAGTTGTCCCTCTTCCCCGCCCTGTTGTCCCTCTTCCCCGCCCTCAGTTGTCCCTCTTCCCCGCCCTCAGTTGTCCCTCTTCCGCGCCCTCAGTTGTCCCTCTTCCCCGCCCTCAGTTGTCCCTCTTCCCCGCCCTCAGTTTCCCCTCCTTCCCCGCCCTCAGTTTCCCCTCCTTCCCCGCCCTCAGTTTCCCCTCCTTCCCCGCCCTCAGTTTCCCCTCCTTCCCCGCCCTGTTTCCTTCTTCCCCGCCCTGTTTCCACTCCTTCCCCGCCCGGTTTCCACCCTTCCCCGTCCTCAGTTTCCCCTCTCCCCGCCCTCAGTTTCCCCTCTTTCCCCCCGCCCTCCGTTTCCGCTCTTCCCGCCCTCCGTTTCCCCTCCTTCCCCGTCCTGTTTCCCCCCTCCCCGCCCTCAGTTTCCCCTCTTCCCCCCGCCCTCCGTTTCCCCTCTTCCCCGCCCTCCGTTTCCCCTCCTTCCCCGTCCTGTTTCCCCCCTCCCCGCCCTCAGTTTCCCCCTTCCCCGCCCTGTTTCCCCCTTCCCCGCCCTCAGTTTCCCCCTTCCCCGCCCTCAGTTTCCCCCTTCCCCGCCCTCAGTTTCCCCCTTCCCCGCCCTGTTTCCCCTCTTCCCCGCCCTCAGTTTCCCCTCCTTCCCCGCCCTCAGTTTCCACTCCATCCCCGCCCTCAGTTTCGCCTCCTTCCCCGCCCTCAGTTTCCCCTCCTTCCCCGCCCTCAGTTTCCCCTCCTTCCCCGCCCTCAGTTTCCCCTCCTTCCCCGCCCTCAGTTTCCCCTCTTCCTTGCCCTCAGTTTCCCCTCTTCCCGTCCTCCTCTGTTTCCCCTCTTCCCCCCCTCCACCATTTCCCCTCTTCCCCGCCCTCCGTTTCCCCTCTTCCCCGCCCTCCGTTTCCCCTCTTCCCCGCCCTCCGTTTCCCCTCTTCCCCGGTCCTGCTTCCCCACCTACCCCGTCCTGTTTCCCCACCTACCCCGTCCTGTTTCCCCAATTCCCCGCCCTCAGTTTCCCCTCTTCCCCGCCCTCAGTTTCCCTCTTCCCCGCCCTCAGATTACCCTCCTTCCCCGTCCTGTTTTCTCTCTTCCCCGCCCTCAGTTTCCACTCCTTTCCCGTCCTGTTTTCCCTCTTTTCCCACCAACAGATTCCCCTCTTCCCCGCCCTGTTTCCACTCTTCCCCGCCCTCAGTTTCCACCCTTCCCCGCCCTCAGTTTCCACCCTTCCCCGCCCTCAGTTTCCCCCCTTCCCCGCCCTCAGTTTCACCTCTTCCCCGCCCTCAATTTCCCCTCTTCCCCGCCCTCAGTTTCCCCTCTTCCCCGCCCTCAGTTTCCACCCTTCCCCGCCCTCAGTTTCCCCTCTTCCCCGCCCTCAGTTTCCCCTCTTCCCCGCCCTCAGTTTCCCCTCTTCCCCGCCCTGTTTCCACCCTTCCCCGCCCTCAGTTTCCCCTCCTTCCCCGCCCTCAGTTTCCCCCCTTCCCCGCCCTCAGTTTCCACTCTTCCCCGCCCTCAGTTTCCCCCTTCCCCGCCCTCAGTTTCACTATTCCCCGCCCTCAGTTTCCCCCTTCCCCGCCCTCAGTTTCCCCCTTCCCCGCCCTCAGTTTCCCCCTTCCCCGCCCTCAGTTTCCCCTCCTTCCCCGCCCTCAGTTTCCCCTCCTTCCCCGCCCTCAGTTCCCCTCTTTCCCCGCCCTCAGTTTCCCCTCCTTCCCCGCCCTCAGTTTCCCCTCCTTCCCCGCCCTCAGTTTCCCATCCTTCCCCGCCCTCATTTTCCTTCTTCCCCGCCGCTTCCACTCCTTCCCCGTCCTGTTTCCACCCTTCCCCGCCCTCAGTTTCCCCTCTTCCTTGCCCTCAGTTTCCCCTCTTCCCCCCTCCTCTGTTTCCCCTCTTCCCCCCCTCCTCCGTTTCCCCTCTTCCCCGGTCCTGTTTCCCCACCTACCCCGTCCTGTTTCCCCACCTACCCCGTCCTGTTTCCCCACCTACCCCGTCCTGTTTCCCCAATTCCCCGCCCTCAGTTTCCCCTCTTCCCCGCCCTCAGTTTCCTCTCTTCCCCGCCCTCAGTTTCCCTCTTCCCCGCCCTCAGTTTACCCTCCTTCCCCGTCCTGTTTTCTCTCTTCCCCGCCCTCAGTTTCCCCTCCTTTCCCGTCCTGTTTTCCCTCTTTTCCCACCAACAGTTTCCCCTCTTCCCCGCCCTGTTTCGACCCTTCCCCGCCCTCAGTTTCCACCCTTCCCCGCCCTCAGTTTCCACCCTTCCCCGCCCTCAGTTTCCACCCTTCCCCGCCCTCAGTTTCCACCCTTCCCCGCCCTCAGTTTCCACCCTTCCCCGCCCTCGTTTTCCACCCTTCCCCGCCCTCAGTTTCCCCTCCTTCCCCGCCCTCAGTTTCCCCCTTCCCCGCCCTCAGTTTCCCCCTTCCCCGCCCTCAGTTTCCCCTTCCCCGCCCTCAGTTTCACTATTCCCCGCCCTCAGTTTCCCCCTTCCCCGCCCTCAGTTTCCCCTCCTTCCGCGCCCTCAGTTGTCCCTCTTCCCCGCCCTCAGTTGTCCCTCTTCCCCGCCCTCAGTTGTCCCTCTTCCCCGCCCTCAGTTTCCTCCCTTCCCCGCCCTCAGTTTCCCCTCCTTCCCCATCCAGTTTCCCCTCCTTCCCCGCCCTCAGTTTCCCTTTCCCCATCCTCCATTTCCCCTCAATCCCCATTCTCCATTTCCCCTCGATCCCCATCCTCAGTTTCCCCTCCTTCCCCATCCTCAGTTTCCCCTCCTTCCCGTCCTCTTTCTCCTCCTTCCCCGCTCTCAGTTGTCCCTCTTCCCCGCCCTGTTGTCCCTCTTCCCCGCCCTCAGTTGTCCCTCTTCCCCGCCCTCAGTTGTCCCTCTTCCCCGCCCTCAGTTGTCCCTCTTCCCCGCCCTCAGTTGTCCCTCTTCCCCGCCCTCAGTTTCCCCTCCTTCCCCATCCAGTTTTCCCTCTTCCCCGCCCTCAGTTTCCCCATCTTCCCCGCCCTCAGTTTTCCCTCTTCCCCGCTCTCAGTTTCCCCTCCTTCCCCGCCCTCAGTTTCCCCTCTTTCCCTGTCCTGTTACCCCTCTTTCCCCGCCCTCAGTTTCTCCTCCTTCCCGATCCTCACTTTCCCCTCTTCCCCGCCCTCACTTTCCCCTCTTCCCCGCCCTCAGTTGCCGCCCTTCCCCCATCCAGTTTCACCTCTTCCCCACCCTCGGTTCCGCCTCTTCCCCACCCTCAGTTTTCCCTGTTCACCCGCCCTCAGTTTTCCCTTTTCCCCACCGTTTCCCCTCCTTCCCCGCCCTCAGTTTCCCTTTTTCCCCACCCTCAGTATCCCCTTTTCCTCGCCCTGTTTCCCCTCTTCCTCACCCTCAGATTCCCTCCTTCCCCGCCCTCATTTTCCCCTCCTTCTCCGCCCTCAGCTTCCCCACCTTCCCAGCCCTCAGTTTCCCCATCCTCAGTTTCCCCTCCTTCCCTGCCCTCAGTTTCCCCTCCTTCCCCGCCCTCAGTTTCCCCTCTTCCCCGTCCTGTTTCCTCTCTTCCCCGTCCTGTTTCCCCTCTTCCCCGCCCTCAGTTTCCCCTCTTACCCGCCCTCAGTTTCCCCTCTTCCCCGCCCTCAGTTTCCCCTCTTACCCGCCCTCAGTTTCCCCTCTTCCCCGCCCTCAGTTTCCCCTCTTCCCCGCCCTCAGTTTCCACCCTTCCCTGCCCTCAGTTTCCACTCTTCCCCGCCCTCAGTTTCCCCTCCTTCCCCGCCCTCAGTTTCCCCTCCTTCCCCGCCTTCAGTTTCCCATCCTTCCCCGCCCTCATTTTCCTTCTTCCCCGCCGCTTCCACTCCTTCCCCATCCTGTTTCCACCCTTCCCCGCCCTCAGTTTCCCCTCTTCCCCCCCTCCTCCGTTTCCCCTCTTCCCCGGTCCTGTTTCCCCACCTACCCCGTCCTGTTTCCCCACCTACCCCGTCCTGTTTCCCCAATTCCCCGCCCTCAGTTTCCCCTCTTCCCCGCCCTCAGTTTCCCCTCTTCCCCGCCCTCAGTTTACCCTCCTTCCCCGTCCTGTTTTCTCTCTTCCCCGCCCTCAGTTTCCCCTCCTTTCCCGTCCTGTTTTCCCTCTTTTCCCACCAACAGTTTCCCCTCTTCCCCGCCCTGTTTCGACCCTTCCCCGCCCTCAGTTTCCACCCTTCCCCGCCCTCAGTTTCCACCCTTCCCCGCCCTCAGTTTCCACCCTTCCCCGCCCTCAGTTTCCACCCTTCCCCGCCCTCATTTTCCACCCTTCCCCGCCCTCAGTTTCCCCTCCTTCCCCATCCTCAGTTTCCCCTCCTTCCCCATCCTCAGTTTCCCCTCCTTCCCGTCCTATTTCTCCTCCTTCCCCGCTCTCAGTTGTCCCTCTTCCCCGCCCTGTTGTCCCTCTTCCCCGCCCTCAGTTGTCCCACTTCCCCGCCCTCAGTTGTCCCTCTTCCGCGCCCTCAGTTGTCCCTCTTCCCCGCCCTCAGTTGTCCCTCTTCCCCGCCCTCAGTTTCCCCTCCTTCCCCGCCCTCAGTTTCCCCTCCTTCCCCGCCCTCAGTTTCCCCTCCTTCCCCGCCCTCAGTTTCCCCTCCTTCCCCGCCCTGTTTCCTTCTTCCCCGCCCTGTTTCCACTCCTTCCCCGCCCGGTTTCCACCCTTCCCCGTCCTCAGTTTCCCCTCTCCCCGCCCTCAGTTTCCCCTCTTCCCCCCCGCCCTCCGTTTCCGCTCTTCCCCGCCCTCCATTTCCCCTCCTTCCCCGTCCTGTTTCCCGCCTCCCCGCCCTCAGTTTCCCCTCTTCCCCCCCGCCCTCCGTTTCCCCTCTTCCCCGCCCTCCGTTTCCCCTCCTTCCCCGTCCTGTTTCCCCCCTCCCCGCCCTCAGTTTCCCCCTTCCCCGCCCTGTTTCCCCCTTCCCCGCCCTCAGTTTCCCCCTTCCCCGCCCTCAGTTTCCCCCTTCCCCGCCCTCAGTTTCCCCCTTCCCCGCCCTGTTTCCCCTCTTCCCCGCCCTCAGTTTCCCCTCCTTCCCCGCCCTCAGTTTCCACTCCATCCCCGCCCTCAGTTTCCCCTCCTTTCCCGCCCTCAGTTTCCCCTCCTTCCCCGCCCTCAGTTTCCCCTCCTTCCCCGCCCTCAGTTTCCCCTCCTTCCCCGCCCTCAGTTTCCCCTCTTCCTTGCCCTCAGTTTCCCCTCTTCCCGTCCTCCTCTGTTTCCCCTCTTCCCCCCCTCCACCATTTCCCCTCTTCCCCGCCCTCCGTTTCCCCTCTTCCCCGCCCTCCGTTTCCCCTCTTCCCCGCCCTCCGTTTCCCCTCTTCCCCGGTCCTGCTTCCCCACCTACCCCGTCCTGTTTCCCCACCTACCCCGTCCTGTTTCCCCAATTCCCCGCCCTCAGTTTCCCCCTCTTCCCCGCCCTCAGTTTCCCTCTTCCCCGCCCTCAGATTACCCTCCTTCCCCGTCCTGTTTTCTCTCTTCCCCGCCCTCAGTTTCCACTCCTTTCCCGTCCTGTTTTCCCTCTTTTCCCACCAACAGTTTCCCCTCTTCCCCGCCCTGTTTCCACCCTTCCCCGCCCTCAGTTTCCACCCTTCCCCGCCCTCAGTTTCCACCCTTCCCCGCCCTCAGTTTCCCCCCTTCCCCGCCCTCAGTTTCACCTCTTCCCCGCCCTCAATTTCCCCTCTTCCCCGCCCTCAATTTCCCCTCTTCCCCGCCCTCAGTTTCCACCCTTCCCCGCCCTCAGTTTCCCCTCTTCCCCGCCCTCAGTTTCCCCTCTTCCCCGCCCTCAGTTTCCCCTCTTCCCCGCCCTCAGTTTCCACCCTTCCCCGCCCTCAGTTTCCACCCTTCCCCGCCCTCAGTTTCCCCTCCTTCCCCGCCCTCAGTTTCCCCCCTTCCCCGCCCTCAGTTTCCCCCCTTCCCCGCCCTCAGTTTCACTATTCCCCGCCCTCAGTTTCCCCCTTCCCCGCCCTCAGTTTCCCCCTTCCCCGCCCTCAGTTTCCCCCTTCCCTGCCCTCAGTTTCCCCTCCTTCCCCGCCCTGTTTCCCCTCCTTCCCCGCCCTCAGTTCCCCTCTTTCCCCGCCCTCAGTTTCCCCTCCTTCCCCGCCCTCAGTTTCCCCTCCTTCCCCGCCCTCAGTTTCCCCTCCTTCCCCGCCCTCAGTTTCCCATCCTTCCCCGCCCTCATTTTCCTTCTTCCCCGCCGCTTCCACTCCTTCCCCGTCCTGTTTCCACCCTTCCCCGCCCTCAGTTTCCCCTCTTCCTTGCCCTCAGTTTCCCCTCTTCCCCCCTCCTCTGTTTCCCCTCTTCCCCCCCTCCTCCGTTTCCCCTCTTCCCCGGTCCTGTTTCA